>NC_068368.1:15368019-15668019 GCF_020536995.1 Dreissena polymorpha | reverse complement strand
CTTGAACACCTATAATGTCACTGTCCTATTAGACATCCTATCAGACATTAGATTATAAATCTCAATGTGAAGCCAGTCAGTGGCATTGTTATTTTAACTATGGACCCCTTGTGTATGAGGTAATTTTATGTCAACTTATCAAACCATTTTAAGTGGTCAGCAATTTACTGACAAGCCACACCTACACTTTGAAAGAACTATTAAGAACTTAAAGCTAGATAAGTTACAAAGATTGATACTTCTTGTGCCATGCTCTGTCATTTTCTTAAGTAGAATCTGCGTCTGACATTTTTCGTAGCAAGTCATTTAAACATTCCTTGAGCAGCAGCAGGGATAGATTAGCATCTTTCAGTATTATTATAGACATCATTTTTATTTAACGCTGGGCAGTAGTTTAAATTTTGCAGAGGATATCTCCAATTTTAACTGTGCTTTGATAAACTTGTTGCCGTCAGCAATCAACATAGAGAATCATTAATTTGTATACATCTTCCCATATTTGGTCATGATTTCGCAATATGGTATACAAGATCGTCACTTAAGCGACATATAACTTTTAACTTACAGTATGATATGAAGACAGCAATACTTTTTCATAGGACTATTTCAGCCACATTCTAGGAAAAATGGGCTAAATGCATTAGCATTAAGTGTTGTCCCAGAAAGGCACAGAAGCCTGAGCAGTCAGTCAACATTTTCCGCCTATACTGGTTTTTGGTTTGTTATATTGGAGACTTCTTTTAAACAAACAAATTTAATGAAATGGGAAAGTATCTTTCCTGATTTTCCTGTGCATACTGCACTGTCTGCACACGATATGGGACAACACTTTACACGCATTCATTAAGCCCCCGTTAATCAAAGCCTGTTCATGTTTTATGCTGTTTGCTATTTATCAGTATCTACATGTAAGGATTGAAAATGAAGCCTTTTAAACTTAAATTTAGTAAATAAGGTATTAATTTACATTTAACTTTCTATGGGACTATAAATGCATCAAAATATGTAGGGTAAGTCTTGCTTCTAGAGGTCCCCGTTTGGAACAAAAGGAACAGCACTTATTTTTATTCTTTTTTTTCTTTTTATTATAATTATTGAAAACTATTCCGAATATTATTTAGTTGTTTGAGAATAAATACGGGTGTCCAAAAATACAATTTTTTTCAAATAAGTCCCTTTAATACAAGATGATTTAAAAGGATGGAAGTCTCATAAATAACTAGCAACCATGATGCCATGATATATGTCACAAGCACAAATGACACACAATCATAATGGTTATTTAAACAGTGATATGATAAGTAATAAATCTGTGTAATAATTAAAAAAACAAAAGACTTTATATTGACAATCAAATCTTAAATATTAACACTTGATGGATCAAACAATAAAGCAGCTATTTTTGTACAGCATGTGTCAGCCACATAATAAATAATAAAGCTCATAACTGTTAAATCTTGTTAAACTGTCATAATTATAAAACTTTAACATTCATTCATTTTTTCATTAAAACCTTTTATTTGTAGTGAAATTGAAATAAGGAAACTACCTTTTGTTCTTCAGTGGAAGAAACTTCCCGTTCGGGAAACTAGGGGAATCCCCAAATTGGTTTCCTGATCGGAAAACTCATAGACAAAATTTGCATTTTTAATCCCGATTGGGAAATAAAACAGCAATTTTATGGTGGGTTCAGAAAATTGGCTGGGGGAAAACTTTAATATACAAAAAATATGTTTTTAACACCGCCTGTCTGTAGAGGAAATACATATCTAATTTTTTACCTTACACATTTTTTTGTAAGTCCCTGGTTTTCTTTCAATAAGGTTACAAACTTTGTATAATCTACGTAAAAATGTTAAAATCAGTGGTTTCCCGATTTAGAAACCAAATTTCCTGATCGAGAAACTATCAGAATTTACTGAATTGCTATTCATGCTTGTATACTTTATCTGGCACTGACAATTGCTCTTTACAATGAAAGCCTATTAGTACCCCTTAAATTTTAAATAAAAGAGTGCAAAAACGTATTAATGCGGAAAAAGGCGTTTCTACGCAAATAAACACGTAATATCAAAAACTAACACATTATAACGCTAATAAACGTGAAATAACGCAAAATAAAGGCAAACTACTGCGAAATAAAGGAGTATGAATGCTAAAAAAGGCATAATAACGCAAACTTAAAGGCGTGAAAACGCTAAAAAAATCGTAATAACGCCAAACTTAAAGGCGTACATACGCTAAAAAGGGCGTAAAAGGGCAAAGTAAAAGGCGTACAAACGCTAAAAAAGGCGTAATAACGCCAACCTAAAAGGCGTACAAACGTTAAAAATGCATAATAACGCAAACTAAAAGGCGTACAAACGCTTAAAAAGGCATAATACGGCAAAACTAAAAGGCGTGCAAATGCTAAAAAAGGCGTAATAACTCACACTAAATGGAGTACAAACGCTTTAAAAGGCATAATAACGCCAATTTAAAAAGGCTTACAAACGCTTTAAAAAGGCGTAATAACGCCTTGTGTACTATATTAAGTGATGGCTTCTTTGAAGACATTAATTTAAACCAAAGCGTTACGAGTACATTAGAGTTTATTGAATATGTAAAGACAATTTCATTCTTTCTGGAAATCTCCCTTGAAAGCCAGAATAGGCAACCAACATTTGTACGGAATCAACTTATTGTCATTCCCTATGAATGCATTGGTTTTATACGGAATACTCGATAATGCGACGATGCTGTTATTGCAACCATCCACATCGGAAGGCGACAGTACGATGGCGATAACACATCATAATGATGATGATAACGAAACAGTTCGATTATGAAAACGCAATATCACGGCAATGGGATAATGATAACCCGACAGTACGATAATGAAAACGCAATATATAACGACATTATGATGGTAAAAATGCGACAGTAGGATGGTGACGACACAAAGTTTTATCGCCCTATCGTCATCATACTGCCGTAATTTCGCGTGTTCATTATAAAGCTACTATCATCGTGATTACCCATTTGCATCGTAGTAATATCGAGTATTGCGTTTAAGATCAACCCGTTCATAGGCAATATCTATATCAGGATTGCATACATTTACCCGTTTGCAGTTAGTTAGACAGCTTGATTTCAATTTTCAATCTTAAGTATCATGGCTAGATTCTTTCATTTATAAACCGAAATGAAGTTTACAAGTTTATTTGTATGTGATTAATGCAAGTAAAAATTGAAAAAACGACAATTAAATCTTTGTCATCAATTTAATTATTTAGAAACTTACAGTTAAACTTAAATTTCTGAAATCAAAATATACGCAAAATATCTTTTTTGCAAATTTATTTCTTGTTAAACATAACCAGAGATGACACATTTTCAGTTACAATTTGAACTTGTGTCACTCATAATACGATACGTAATGCTGCTTGAGCGATGAAACTGTATAAACATATATTAACCAGCATGTGCACTTGCGCGTCTGGATATTTTGGATCATGTTTACGTATGCACAGTTACGGCCCATATTAAGCAAAAAAAGGACCGTAAAACTGTGTTACACGTAAAGCTATAGTAGTTTTGCTAGAGGGATGATACTTCACAAATACATTTTCAGCATGTAAATTCATGCACTTTAGTATCTTGATGCATTTAACATGGGACCATATTTAAGGACCCGTTTTGCAAAACAACAACAACAACCCAATAGCATTTAAGCCTTTTGTCACGAATAAAACACTAACTGTGTAACTGCTAGCTCGATTATATGTGTCTTATATTAATATTAATCACCACGTCGTGTTTTCCTAATTCCATGAGTGTTCAAAGCTTTGGCCTGCTGCATAAATTATCGCAAGTCATCTACGTCAAACGCGTAAAAGAGCTACGCCCAATTAAAGAAAGACTATTTATATATCTAAATCAATTTTCCAGGAACATGGCTATTATATGACATATATTTATACATTGCAAAGGTATCATACTTATTATTAAAAACATTTGAATTAATTAACAGTGGGCAAACATGAAAGATACATCACAGAAAATAAAGTGTGGTCTTTTCATGTCACAATATTATAGTCTCACATATCATTATAGACGATTTAATCCTAATCGAATTAGCTGTCGTAAATGTACACTTGGAAACTCTTATAACACAACACTTTTCAAACTTGAATATCTCAGTCACTAGTAAAATCAAAGTACTGACCGTACTGGTGTGACGATGCTTTTGAGAGGATGGATATAAAAGCATCAAGTTAAGTTTATCTACATCACCACAATCACCACAATTGTATATGTTGGTAGGAAAAAAAAATTTGGTACAAAAATTTTGCGAAAAAAATTTGGGTATGAAAACAAATTTGGGTACGAAAAAATATTTGGGAACAAAAAAATTGGGACCGAAAATTTTTTGGGTACGAACAAAAAATTGGGGATGAACAAAAAATTGGGTACGAAAAATTTTAGGTACGGAAAAAAAATTGGGGGAACGGGAAAGTAGTACCTGTGGGGAACTTGACCCACACTCGCACATTTTCGGCCCTTTCCGTCAAACATCAGATAAGTTCCTCGAAGGCAATAGTATGAATACACATTTCAGAAGCAGTAATGCGGTCCTATCTACGCGCATCAAAATGTAAGCGAAATATGTACACAAGTCTGTCAGGAATGATTGAATTAATGAAGAAAATTGTGTATTGATGTAAGTTTTTTGAAGAAATGTGCAGAAAATATATTAAACAAGAGCTGTGTTTGTGAAACACAATGCCCCCTGCTGCGCAGCTTTGAAGCCATATATTTTACCTTTGACCTTGAAGGATGACCTTGACCTTTCACCACTCAAAATGTGCAGCTCCATGACATACACATGCATGCCGAATATGGAGTTGCTATCTTCAATATTGCAAAATTTGACCTCTGACCATGACCTTGAAAGATGACCTTGACCTTTCACCAATCAATATGTGCAGCTCTATGAGATACGCATGCACGCCAATATTGAAAAAGTTATGGCCAATGTTAAAGTTTTCGGACAGACAGACAGACGCTTTATATTTGACACTTGACTTTGAAGGATGACCTTCACCTTCAACTTTCACAACTGAAATTGTGCAGCTCCATGAGATGCACATGTATGCCAAATATCAAGTTGCTATGTTCGATATTAAAAAAGTTATGGCCATTAAAGTTTTCGGACGGACGGACAGACTGACACACTGACAGACTGACTGACTGACAGTTCAACTGATATAGGCCACCCTACCGGGGGCATAAAAAGCAATGGCAATATTTTTCTCAGCCACATAATTGTTAATAGTTTGATATCACAAATGAAAGTGAAAGTCGAACTGTCAAAAATGACAACCTGTCAAAGTGTTGTTTTTGCTAGCACGAGAGGGCGATTACACTCAATGTGTTCACATTTTAACCATAGGCTTTGTCAATGACCTTTATAGTATGGGTAGCTTTGATATTATTTATTGCCATCATGTAACTGCATGATTGTGTATATGTTTACAATACACAAAGCATAAATAATGATATAAATATACTGATTGAGCTTATAATAATCTGAGAACTATAGCCAGGTCAATAAAGGACTTAAAATACAATTTTGTGTCCTGATTTCATGAAGAAATTACCATGCATGTCCTAGATTTCAAATTCAAGACCCTGGTGTGACACATTGGTAGCATTACCGTTAAACTGTTACCAGGCTTATGAAATTAGTTTTTATTGAACTATCTAAGGAAATCTAAATCAGGCACTGATTTTTCTTGTTTTAATACAGTCATAGATCAGTTGTGGCCTCTGGGTAATGACCAATTTTTGCTTACTTGTCACACCCTTAAAACTTTCCACACGTCTATAATAGCAAATCTGGATTTAGGTGATCTTCAATGGTACATTTAAACTTTAGCTCTGTTACAAGAGTGCTGGTAAAGTCCAGTCACATATTTAAATCTAGGCCATGTCAAAATCAAAGTGTCAAAGACAAATGAAAGATGCGTTCATTAATTATTGTCCAGTTGTTTACTACTGCTGTAAGTTTTTATATAATATGACTGATGAACATCATGTGAGAGAAAATTCACATTATCATTGTATATCAGGTTTAGCAGCCTTTTAGATAACAAAGTATGCTAGTTTTCAATGTCGCTTCTGGGGATCAAACTCGTAGGGCTTTTAGGAAGATTCTGAAATTTTCAATCCCTCGAGAGCAACCAAACCAAAAATTAAGTCAAATATTGCCGACTCGGTTTTTTGAGTCAGTTCATGAGGGATAATGGAGCTTGATTGGTCATTGTCGGCTCTGGTACAACTTACATGTACCCCCGGTACTCTTAAGTATACTTACATGTACCCTGGGTACTCTAAGTATACTAACATGTACCCCAGGTACGGTAAATAAACGTAATTGTACTCGGTCCATATTAGACTGTACCCGAGTTGTATTCGCGCCCAAAATCCGATGTCGTAAAACGCGCAACCGATTATCTTAAACACACTTCTCTTCAAAAAACACTGCATCAACATGCTTTTTGAGTATGTGTTTTGATAATATTGAGGCCATTCTACAGAAAATTGACATAAATGTGTATATATAATTATTACAAAAAAATAGTCGACAACTACTGATTTAGGGTTGAATTTCCCGGGTATATTTTAGTATATTTACCGTACCCGGGGTACATGTAAGTATACTTAAGAGTACCCGGGGTACATGTACGTAGTACCCGAGCCGACAATGAACAATCGAGCGATACTGGAAGGTGCAACATCTCTCATGCCCCCTAGCATCGCCTTTAGCAGTATTCAATTCTCAACAGGAAAGTGCTGGAGTCATTGATCCCGAGGGACAAGAAAAACAATTGATTAATGTTCGAAATAAATAATTTGATTAATGACAATTCTATTATTTGAGCCAGGTCACAGGAAAAGCGCAGTCAAATCAGTATCCAATTAAATTATTTGTTATTGTCAGAAAAACGCTTTTAAGCAAACAGCTTTCAAGCGACTGCAGGCTGATCTAGATCCAAACTGGCCACAATCGCCTTAATGTCTCTTTTACTGTGACACAGTTCATTTAACTTTAAAATGATAAAAAGTACTAACACTAAGAAAGAGTACTAACCAGTAAAGAGTTTTAAATCAATGTTGAATTTCAGGACAGCTTGGTGATCTGCCAATCCCCGATGAAATGTTGATATCGGGTATCATAGTCATTCAATAAGTTGCAAAATGCTCGAATACAATTTATAAAGCACAATGTGACTTATATTGATAACTAAAAATACCAGTATGCCAGTTTTGCCGTGTCAAGCTGTTACGATCCAGAAAGTCCTTCATTCACATCGAGTATATATCCTTCGAATTCCAACTATTGTTGTCATAAGCGGAGATTTAGTGAATAAATAATTTATATATCCTAAATGACAGCTTCTAAATAGCGAAACAAGCCAATGTATGCAGTAAGAAAGTTTTGAACCGAGACTCTCATGGAGGCGGCCATTGTTGAATGTTGAAACACAAACGACAACTCTGCTAGGAGAATGTTATCAATGACGAGCAATCTCCTACTCAGTGGCGAATGCAAAAGGAAAGTAACTGAAAAATGGAGTTATCTCAATCCGACTGGCTCGGTCTTTTACATAGGTCGCCATTGTGAATTTTTTTTTTATGGTTATCATACCTTGGACTATGCTGTTCCAGCATCGTCAAAAATGATTTAAACGTGTACATGTGATCATTTGACTTCATTTGACGTACTGTCACCTTCCTATGTGGATGGTTCCATTTACAGCATCGTCGTATTTTAAAGTAATTGGCATACAATCAACCCATTCCTAGGGGATTGTGCTAACAGGATTCCGTACAATTGTCGGCTGCCTATTCTGGCTTATAGGGAAGATTTCTAGTAAGACATAAATTGTCTTTACATAAACAATAAACTCAACTGTATCCATAACGTTTTGGTTTGATTTAATGTCTTCAAAGAAGCCATCACTTAAATTGTACAAAAGGCGTTATTACAACTTTTAAAAGCGTGTGTACGCTTTTGAAATTGGCGTTATTACGCCTTTTTAAGCGTTTGTAAGCCTTTTAGTTTGTGTTATTACGCCTTTTAAGCGTTTGTACGCCTTTTAGTTTGGCGTTATAGCACCTGTTTTAATGTTTGTACGCCTTTAAGTTTGGCGTTATTATGCCTTTTTTAGGGTAATCACGCCTTTTCTAGCGTTATTACGCCTTTTAAGCGTTTGTACGCCTTTCAGTTTGGCTTTATTACAAATTTTTTAGCGTTATTACACGTTTATAAGCGTTATAATGCGTTTGTTTGCGTTATTACGTGTTTGTTATCGTAGTTACACCTTTATTTGCATTAATACGTGTTCGTTATCGTAGTTACGCCTTTATTTGCGTTAATACCACTTTGAACTATTTTTTATTTTATTTTCAGTGGTACTAATGGTCTTTCGTACTTTTCCGATGTTAGTTGTTTGGACAATTTTCTGATTATGCTGAATTTTCCATTATGAATGCATATAACTAGTGCCACATTGTGTAGGAAAACGGCCAGCTTCAACTTTTGATGCAATGTTTGTGTTTATGTCTAGAAATAATACATGTATACATTAACCGGATACAAATGTACTTTTTCCTGATTATGTTTCCCAATCAGAAAACCTCTGAAACTGACAATTCCGATAGTTTCCAGATCGGGAAATTTGGTTTCTAATTCGGGAAACCACTGATTTTACCATTTTTACGTAGATTATACAAATTTTGCAACTACCGGGTATATTGAAAGAAAACCAGGGCCTTAACAAACATTTTGCACCGTAAAAATTTAGATATGTATTTCCTCTGCATAAAGGTCGTGTTAAAAAACAGATTTTGTGTATATTAAAAGTTTTCCCCCAGTCCATTTTCTGAACCCACCATAAAATTGCTGTTTTATTTCCCGATCGGGTATAAAAATGCAAATTTTGTCAATGTGTTTCTCGATCAGGAAACCAATATGGGGATTCCCCTAGTTTCCCGAACCGGAAGTTTCTTCCAATGTTCTTTAGCCACATGTTTGGAGTGTCTAACTACCACTCTGAAGACCCAGGTTCAATCCCTCTTTGGAGCTCAGGATTTTTCACTTTTATGGCGACAATTAAGGCAAAGAAGAACTGTGATAAAGTAAATGGGTCTGAGATTGTGTAATAGTTACAGGGAGCTGCTTATGTAGCGGGCATATCTGGGCCTTGAAATATCAACAGAGGGAGGAGTGTAGTGAGATAAGGTCACTTCTAACAGCCTTGCTGTTGGGCTAGCTCTTTACTGACGCGGTTAGAGTGTCTGACTACTGCTTTATACACCTCGGTTTAATCCTCCTTTGGCAGTCAGGATGTTTCACTTTATAATAATACGATTCTTTTATAGAGGTGGCAATGTTTACTTTTTTCAAATGATAACATGAGTGAGAAATTGTTCATTTCATTATAGCTTTATCATTTTATTTTTGCTATTGGAAATAAAACAATTAATGAATGTGAACAAAATTTCAATTCTAATTCTAATTGAGATTTTTTTTAAATTTTGTACATGTAATTTAGATTCAAATTTTTGGTTCTTTAAAATGGAAACAAAATTAGTAATGTCTAATGACTACTTCTGTGGACAATTTTCAATTATAATTCATATATATATAGGTGGTACATAAAGTCTCAAAGTGGTACATAAAAGGACTGGTACATAACACAGGTGAAAGTAACGTACCCTGGATAGTATATTCAAATAAATTTATAAAATCATGTTTAATGAGAGAAAAAATGGAAAAAAAAAAAGCGAAAACAAAAAATCCACCGTCTGATATTAAAATCATAACAAGGTCATTAACTAGAATTTTCATAGGCCTTACTTTGCGGGCTGCAAAAATGTCAAAAATAATAATAATCCATTATCCCTTGGTCCTCTTATGGGCAATTGGACAACCTTTCAAAAAAAGTTTACTTCAAAGAAATCCGTCCAGCCGTTCACTCACAGTCGGTCGATAACCACGCAATATTTCGAACCAAACGGTCTACAAGAATAAATGTGGGACAGATGTTCACACAATATTTATGCCCCCCTTCGAAGAAGAGGGGGTATATTGCTTTGCTCATGTCGGTCTGTCTGTCGGTCCGTCCACCAGGTGGTTGTCAGATGATGACTCAAGAACGCTTGGGCCTAGGATCATGAAACTTCATGGGTACATTGATCATGACTCGCAGATGACCCCTATTGATTTTGAGGTCACTAGGTCAAAGGTCAAGGTCACGGTGACCCGAAATAGTAAAATGGTTTTTGGATGATAACTCAAGAAAGCATACACGGCCAACAGAGCGAACTCTGAACATTATAACTGAAGCAACTGGTCTGTAATCCTAAATCTATAATTATCAGTCCAATGAAACATCATCCTTTGAGTAAAATAAAGTGGATCAGTAAAAATATTATCAGAATATGATTTTTTTTGTATATTTTGTATATTATATATTGTGTTAATGTTTAATTTTGTTGATTAATATAAATATAAGCAGGACAGGGGAGGTAATACGCTATTATATCTTTCTTATATACAGGGGAAACAAATGCAATAAGTTAAATTTCATGTTTAATGAATAGAGGATATCACCCCCCCCATTTTTTTTTTAAACATCATCTAATAATAACCACACCCCACATTAAACCCCCCTCTCACCCCCCACCCCCTACCCCCCCCCACCCCCAACCCCCCCACCCATTTTTTTAAACATCTAATAATAACCCCACCCCACATTATAACCCCCTCTCACTCCCCCTACCCCCCACCCCCCCCCATTTTTTTTAAACATCTAATAAATTACCACAACCCCACATTATACCACCCTCTCATTCCCCCCACACCCCACCCCCCCCCAATTTTTTTTCAAACATCTAATAAATTAACCCCCCCTACATTATTAACCCCTATCACCCCACCCCCCCTACCCCCCATTTTGTTTAAAACATCTATAAATTACCACACCCCACATTATACCCCCCTCTCACCCACCCCCACCCCCCTACCCCCCCCAAATTTTTTTTTTAAACATCTAATTAATTACAACCCCCACATTATACCCCCCTCTCACTCCCCCCCCCCTACCCCCCGACCCCCCCCCCCAAATTATTTTTTTTAAACATCTTATAAATTACCACACCCCCACCTTAAAACCCCACTCTCACCCCCCCTACCCCCCCCACCCAAATTTTTTTTAAACATCTAATAAAGTTACCATACCCCACATTATACCCCCTCTCAACTCCCCTACCCCCCCACCCACCACCCCCCCATTTTTTTTTGTAAACATCTAATAAATAACCACACCCCACATTATTACCCCCTCTCACATCCCACCCCCCTACCCCCCCCACCTCCCCCCCCAATTTTTTTTTTTAAACATCTTATAAATTACCCCACCCAATATTATACCCCCTCTCACCCCCCGCCCCCCTACCCCCCCCCCTTTTTTTTAAAACATCTAATAAATTACCACACCAGTGATTTTTTTTGCTTTAATTTGTTACAGCCTGTGCCTTTTGAATTGGGAAAATTAGCGCGATAAACCATGAAATTGGGAAAAATAGCGCGATAAACCATGAAATTGGGAAAAATTAAGCATTATAAATAGGATTATAAGTAACAGAAGTGATATTGTTTTTAAGTGCATGTTCAGGGAGTTTTCTAGAAAAGGAGTCTGGTCAAATTAGGATTTTTTTTAATCAATAAAAGTGGCAAGTTTGGGAATGATTTATGGACAAAAATGACTAAATTCAAGTTATATATTTTGTAATGTTTAAAAAATAAAGTTGAGACCTAGATTTAAGAAATCATAATTAAGTTATATGAGACTTCTTTCTAAAAAAAAAAAAAAAAAAAAAAATTTTTTTTTTTTTTTTTTGGAAGTTGGGCTTTTTTTGGGAAATTTTGGTCAGATTTTTGGGAAAAACGTGTATTTTTGCGATTGGGAAGCAGCCGAAAACGGCTGTAAATTTGAGCAAAAAAATCACTGCACACCCCACATTATTACCCCCTCTCACCTCCCCACCCCCCCTTACCCCCATTTTTTTTTAAACAAATTATAAATAACCCCACCCCACATTATACCCCCCTCTCAACCCCCCACCCCCCCCCCACAATTTTTTTTTAAACATCTAATAAATTACCACACACCACATTTTACCCCCCTCTCACTCCCCCTACCTCCCCTACCCCCCACCCCCTCCCCCTCCCCAATTTTTTTTTTTAAAACATCTAATAAATTACCACACCCCACATTACACACCCCCTCTCACTCCCCCCTTGATCATGACTGGCAGATGACCCCTATTGATTTTCAGGTCACTAGGTCAAAGGTCAAGGTCACAGTGACTTGAAATAGTACAATGGTTTCCGGATGATAACTTAAATTAGGTCAAAGGTCAAGGTCACAGTGACAAAAAACGTATTCACACAATGGCTGCCACTACAACTGACAGCCCATATGGGGGGCATGCATGTTTTACAAACAGCCCTTGTTTCGTTATTATTTTCCTGTTTTTACATTGTTTTCATGTTTTTGTTACATTTTGTGTTATGTTTTCATGAATGCTTATCGGGGCATGTCGGTGTTCGACTGGTTCTACAAACTTACATGGGATCTCTGGACTTG
This sequence comes from Dreissena polymorpha, assembly GCF_020536995.1. Classification (NCBI taxonomy): domain Eukaryota; kingdom Metazoa; phylum Mollusca; class Bivalvia; order Myida; family Dreissenidae; genus Dreissena; species Dreissena polymorpha. The sequence goes on along the minus strand of NC_068368.1, from coordinate 15,655,318 downwards.
TATTCTGTTATTTACATAACTACCATATGTGTTCACCACTCATTCTCTTAAACTCTTTTATCATTCGCTCTCCGTTCAACTTGATAGGTAGATTGATCATGACTTGCAGATGACCCCTATTGATTTTCAGGTCACTAGGTCAAAGGTCACGGTCACAGTGACCCGAAATAGTGAAACTTGATAGGTAGATTGATCATGACTTGCAGATGACCCCTATTGATTTTCAGGTCACTAGGTCAAAGGTCACGGTCACAGTGACCCGAAATAGTAAAATGGTTTCCGGATGATAACTCAAGAACGCTTAGGCCTAGGATCATGAATCTTGATAGGCAGATTGATCATGACTCACAGATGACCCCTATTGATTTTCAGGTCACTAGGTCAAAGGTCAAGGTCACAGTGACCCGAAAAAGTAAAATGGTTTCCGGATGATAACTCAAGAACGCTTATGCCTAGGATCATGAAACTTCGTAGGTAGATTGATGTTGGCTGGCAGATGACCCCTATTGATTTTCAGGTCACTAGGTCAAAGGTCAAGGTCACGGTGACCCGAAATAGTAAAATGGTTTCCGGATGATAACTCAAGAACGCTTATGCCTAGGATCATGAAACTACATAGGTACATTGATCATGACTCACAGTTGACCCCTATTGATTTTCAGGTCACTAGGTCAAAGGTCAAGGTCATGGTGACCCGAATTAGTAAAATGGTTTCCGGGTGATAACTCAAGAAGCTTATGCCTAGGATCATGAAACTTGATAGGTAGATTCATCATGACTCGCAGTTGACCCCTATTGATTTTCAGGTTACTATAATGGTCAAGGTCACGGTGACCTGAAATAGTAAAATGGTTTCTGGATGATAACTGAAGAACTCTAATGGCTTCAATCATGAAACTTCATAGGTACATTGATCATGACTGGCAGATGACCCCTATTGATTTTCAGGTCACTAGGTCAAAGGTCAAGGTCACAGTGACAAAAAACATATTCACACAATTGCTGTCACTACAACGGAGAGCCCATATGGGGGGCATGCATGTTTTACAAACAGCCCTTGTTTTGAGTTTTAGTCGATAGCTCGCGTCCTATTTCTTTCAAACAACGAGACATGTCACATAATGCATGCATATGCAACCACTTACCCCTAAAAACTAATTCCAAAAGTTTATATTTTCTTTGCAACAACTGTTTTAAGTCTAAATTTGATTAACTTGAAAACGAAAGCAGCCATCGCTCTTGAACCTGGCTTACCAGTGAATTACACTGACAGAGCCAGGCACAGAAATATCCAATCAACAACAACAATTACGTTTTAATAAATGTAAATAAATGAAAAATACTTATCGTTCTGTTGGCTAGCAGATGACCCCTATTGATTTTCAGGTCACTAGGTCAAAGGTCAAGGTCACGGTGACCCGAAATAGTAAAATGGTTTCCGGATGATAACTCAAGAACGCTTATGCCTAGGATCATGAAACTTCATAGGTACATTGATCATGACTCACAGTTGACCCCTATTAATTTTCAGGTCACTAGGTCAAAGGTCAAGGTCATGGTGACCCGAATTAGTAAAATGGTTTCCGGATGATAACTCAAGAAGCTTATGCCTAGGATCATGAAACTTGATAGGTAGATTCATCATGACTCGCAGTTGACCCCTATTGATATTCAGGTTACTATATCAAAGGTCAAGGTCACGGTGACCTGAAATAGTAAAATGGTTTCTGGATGATAACTCAAGAACTCTAATGGCTACGATCATGAAACTTCATAGGTACATTGATCATGACTGGCAGATGACCCCTATTGATTTTCAGGTCACTAGGTCAAAGGTCAAGGTCACAGTGACAAAAAACATATTCACACAATTGCTGTCACTACAACGGAGAGATATCCACAGAAATATCCAATCAACAACAACGACGTTTTAATAAATGTAAATAAATGAAAAATACTTATCATTCTGATTGTATTGGAATTAGTTTTTAGGGGTAAGTAGTTGCATATGCATGCATTTTTATCACGCTTCGTTGTTTGAAACGAATAGGACACGAGCTATCGATTAAGACTCAAAAATATTGTGTGAACGTCTGTCCCACATTTATTCTTGTAGACCGTTTGGTTCGAAATATTGCGTGGTTATTGACCGACTGTGAATGAACGGCTGGACGGATTTCTTTGAAGCAAACTTTTTTTGAAAGGTTGTCCAATTGCCCATAAGAGGACCAAGGGATGCTTTGGATTATTATTTTTGACATTTTTGCGGCCCGCAAAGAAAGGCCTATGACCTTGTTATGATTTTAATATCAGAGGGTGGGGTTTTTTTTTTGCTTTTTTTTTTTTTTTTCTCTCATTATTGACATTAAACATGATTTTAGATATTTATTTGAATATACTATCCAGGGTACGTTACTTCCACCCGTGGTACATAAGGGTCACAACCAGAAATTGTGATGACACATTGCGTCACCGTGGAAAATACCAGAGACGTAGATACGTCTCTGAAAATACGTTGCTGTGCAACACTAGTGTAAAGGAAATATCCGACATAGCTTCGTCCGAAAATCCAATATATAATCCGAAAATCCAATCAGATTAAAATGTAAAGATTTTGATGTCATGGGCCTTGTATGGTTCATTTGATATACACGACATACGTACATCGTTTAAGTATAATGCATCCAATTCTTCCCGGAACGGAAACTTTCTTTATTGCGTCTGTTAGTTCAACTTGCGTTATATGGCAATCGGTCTAATTCATAACAATAGATACAGACAAAACTATTAGTTGAGAAACGCAGACTAGAAGCCAGTGTGCAATAATTTATTTCAATTCAATCTAGCAACTTTCAGGCAGGCATTTGGTCCGTAAATGATGAATATTATCAAACATTTAAAAAATATAATAATGGTAAAACATTACAAACACACTATCTAAACGCACTATCAGGTTCTACTAACTAACTAAAGGAGAAACATTTATGTGTTCAAACAACATAAACAGAAAGATTGAGTAATCTTTGTGATACAATATCAACAAAAATAACTGAAATTCAGAAAACGGAAAGCATTTGTTATGAGCGAATACCTGTGTTAAATCTGGGTCAACATGTGATACCCTTTCGTCCTCAGACACACTATGAATAGTGGGAATGCTTCTGCAACATTCTGCACATAGAAAGTGAATTTCTCTTTCGCCTCTTGTTGCTGCTTTGTACCTATGATTTAATAACAAATTCATAGTATGAACATTCAACGACAATATGGGATGACACTTTAAAGAAATAATACATGAGCCGCGTTTTGAGAAAACTGGGCTTAATGCACGTGCGTAAAGTGCCATCCCAGATTAGCCTGTACAGTCCGCACAGGCTAATCAGGGATACCATAAAAGCGGAAAGTGTCGTCGCTGATTAGCATGTGCGGACAGCTTAGGCTTATCTGGTACGACACTTTACGCACGTGCATTTAGCCCAGTTTTCTCAGAACGCGACTCACATTATTTACAGAATCATACATTTGTCAGAGACAGATCGTAATGCAAACGCATCTAGTTTTAAGATCTTTAGTAAAGTACAAATTCTAGTTTCTAACTCCTGTAAAACTGTACACAATTTGAACGCTAGTACTGTTCAATTATGCCTTTTTATGCACCATAAGAGGAGAATTCTTCCCCAACAGTTAAAGACACGGCTATTTTCAGTGAACTGATATATTGCTTGTATAAATCTATTTATCTATTTATCAATTGTCTAAAAGATAATTAAATTATTTGTGTAACTCAATTTCAGAGAACAACCTTTGACGGCTGCCGTCATTTAATTTCATAAAATCGATGCCGCAACTAATTAAAAACAGTTTTCACGCCTTACATAGGAACGTCGACTAATTAAAGAATCAAATTAGGAACCGAATTAAATAACAATTATACACATGTGTAAACGTATCTTTAAATGACACATATTTATTTATATGTTATACATGTTATTAGAGTTAAGCAGTCAAAAGTATATTTTAAAATGCCAATATGGGTGTAAGACTCGCGTTTCTGACACCTACTGTTTGATGTTATCTATTACAGTAATTGATAGAAAACACTTATTGATTAACACGTCTGTAATTCTCAATTAAAGGTAAAGTGTAGACAACATCGGTTCATGTTTGTATCTCGGGTACGCCCTATTTATGACACATATTGATTGATGTTATAATTTACACTAATTGACACTAATGGGTACTAAACACTACCGGGGTTAATAGAAGATCTATCAATATACAAAGATTCGTGCCAAATCTGAAATTTATACTTTATTAGAACATTTGAATACAGAAAATAATATGATATTTCTTTATTTAGTGTCGAGTTTTCACGCCTTTTTTGACAAAGTAATTATTTTCAAAATAAGCGACTTATGTATATACATGAAGGATATTAAATAAAAGGTTAATGTAAATTCTTATCATAAATATAAAATGCACATTTTATCATAATATTCAATCATTTCAGCAGATAGTAATGTTCAATACTAAGGATTTATACAAACGTTATACAAACGTTTAAAATATATTTGTACTGACAATAAAAAAAACTGTAAACACATTCAATATTACACCATGAGCAATAGTTTAAAGCGGTATACATCACCCAAATAACGCTAAGATAACGGTCCAGTGACTTCTGACATTTATCTGAAAGGTTTTATGATCGTTATCAGGTCGTAAAACACATCTGTTATGTGTCAACGGATTAACGGACATTGGTTGATTACCCGATAATATGCAAGTATCCAACAATTTAGATTCATTATTTATGGGGAAACAAAAGCTGCCTAACCTAAAAAAATGTAAGACACTACAAATAATTATATTATAAGTTTACTTACCAGTATCACAGCCTAAGTGTTGCCATCGCTCGCAGGCATCGCAAGAAACAGCACGTTGCCTCTGCCCAACTGTCTTTCCACAATGTATACATTGCCATTGCAGAAACACAAACACAAAACTAACTAACACTAGAAAATTATTGTATCCGACATCAAATAAGCACATATATGTTTGAACACATGGCAGATGCACTGAAACCCACACAACTATATAGCAATCGTATTCCAAGTCCCAAATAGTATTGTCCGACACAAACAAAACACATACTTTGGGCTCATTCAGATACCCTCTTTATATATAGTCAGCCCTTATAATTACTTTGCAAACAGCATTGTTGTCTGGTTAAGCGTGTTACCTTATTTATTCTTTAATCACGCCAAACTGTCATACCGTTTGTCTTATTAATAAATCTTTGACCAGACAATGAAAGCATGCCGGCTTAATTAATTTTCGTCAATTCACACGTTTTCAAAACATAACTAACACAAAGACATTTCCATTATTCTTTAATTAAACCAAACTATCATACAAAATGTCTCATTAAACAATCTTTGAACAGAAAATGAAAGCATGCCGTAAAAATAAACGTTTAACATTTCACACGTTTTCAAAACAAGACGAACTAAATGGGGCTTATTTTAATAAACACAATCATAAAAAAGCTAATAACAATTTATTATTAAAAGCAATCCGGTATGTAAACAATTATTGAATTACAAAGTTTTACAATATGAAATGAAAAAAAAACATCATACAACTACATTTACTAAAAACAATAATCACGCATATTAATACATTAAACTTAACAAATTTTATATGAACAAAATTTCTATAATACTATATATAAGAAACAAAATTGGGGCGAGTTGTCTTTCGATTGGGGCGAGTTGTCCAATACATTTGGGGCGACTTGTCCAGATTTTCGGGGCGACTTGTCCTGGGGCGAGTTGGCTTTGGGGCGAGTTGTCTGGCTCCCGTGTGTAGTACGTCATCAGGCATTGCGTACAAACTGTGAAACCAGAAAAATGCTATAATGCACGATTTTGTCAAATATTTATGAATTTATATACAATGTATAAAAAACTAATTATACATAAATGTTATATATAAAATCAAAGCTAAGAGGAACATGTGTCGAAAAATGCGAAATAAGCCAGATGTTTTATTCTGAAATCGAAAATGTCTGTATGTATCAGGGATGTATAATATAATTATGTCTATTATACATCCCTGGTATGTATACGCCCTATGTACAGTCGAATTCACCAACATGAATATCATGCATGTACAATGTGAATCTAAATTTAGTTTGAATGATCATTTAGTTGTTCGCTTACTGCCATGAAATTTCAATCGTGATACATCGGCTATGTCGGATTCCTCCGTAAGATAGGCCTCGTGGCTAACGGTCGCCATATTGCCTTGTATTACTACTTTACTACCCAAAAGGTTGTCAGTCTATTGTTATGAGGCTGTATACGATGCGCGTTGAACTAGCGCCAAACTTTTTACCGAAACTTTGATATTAATAGCACTATTAACGTTCAGTTGTGTTGCATTTTGACCTATTATCCAAGTGATTTACTTTTCCATTATTATTTAATCACCCTATCATCCAATTTTTAAGATGAAATTACGGTGTTTACAAAACCAACCAAACCGAAAGTGAAACTGGATGCATTACGTTTCGCGATGTAAACATTAAATATTTGTTCAGTTTGAGGAAGCGAATCGATAATAGACGTTGGAATATGTATGCAATACAGACTATCATTGCCGATTGTAGTACTGGCTAAAAAATACCTTTTATGACAGGTTATGTATAGAACGTTAATCAAAGAGTGACCATAAATCACTACAAATGTCTGGGTTGTTCATTAATATAATAAATAATGCACGTTTCTGATCTAATTGCCTGTATCTAGTTGTAATTACCATGATATTGATAAAATTAAAACGTTTTTTTTCATAAATTAACATTACATGTTTTATTTTTATCATTTAGGGAATATATAATTGTATCATTATCATCATTAAATATTCTGAAAACGATCTAAATTATCATGATTACTTTACAGTAGAATTTTTAAATTTTACTCATTATTTTTTATGAATTTGCACATTTGCTTGATTCAAAATAAAATGTATTAAGAAGGGTTTCAGTTGTTAGTTTTAACCCATTTTTAGTTCGATTAAATTTAAAGTACTAACTACGTACATGTATGTGGAATGCTCTTGAGTTCTTTTCCTGGGCCTAGAACCAGTACTTGGGTGTCACTTGGAGATTTCTTAAGAATGCTGCCACACTGGGGATAAACCAGTGACCTCCAGATCATTAGGTGGACACCACATCCATTACACATCAGCGACCTTTAATTAGTAAATTACTTTAGTATTGCAGCATTATATAATGTAATGTTGCTACATATTTTTGGAAAATGATTAATGTGCAGTACTAAATAAATCTAAATGCATACAATTTTAATTGTGTATATTGTGTGATTATTAGTTACAAATTCCCTTTTTACAGGTATACTGGATTATGAAAGACTGATAAACATAAAATTGACAACTCATCTCCCCAACGATACTTTGTGTGGCTCATTCTCAGAACAAACCCATAGTCAGTGAGAAAACTACAGTGTAAAAAGACCACTTGATTGTGACAATTATGGCTGACCAAGCAAATGTTATCATTTAAAATAAAGAAAACTTCCAGTTCAATATACATTTTATACCAATTATGACATTGGCCAACACAGAAATTGACTGTTACAATTGGATACTGTTTTAAGCTTCACTCTACTTTGTCTGAAAATAAAAGTCCTAAATGATGTAATAGAAACATACATATTTAATTTTTAGTTTTACAAGGATATATATATATATATATATACATATATTATAATATCTTTTTATCGATGGTCAATCAATTTAAGTTTAATTAATATATACATACACATTTTATACATGTGTATGCTTTGATTTTTTTTCTATTGAAGCCAAATTAATATCCCTTTAGATAGATAGATAATATCACAGCAGTATTCCTAGTTTGTCTGCAAGTACTGCAGAAATCATGGATTATTATTTTACTGAGTCAGTCTTAATCTTTATATTATAATTGTTAAAACAGATTAAGATGTGCATTATACAATTGAGGATGCATCAAGATTAAAAAATGGTACATGTATAAATTAATAAAGAATCAATAACAATCAGAAACTGTGCATTTTTTCAGTATTGTGTGAAAGGATTTGAAGTAATTATGTGTTTTTGAAATATGATTTATGTGAATTTGAATAAATATATAAAATTTAGTGATTTTCTCAGACAAAACTGTTAATTACATACTAAAGTATTCAGAATGTATTATTGTAATATTCATTTGAATTTTTTAGTATAAAAAGCACTTTTCCCTGGCATTTGTATTTATAGTAATTGCATATTTTATAATTCTGACAGCATTTATAAACTGTGTTCATGCAAGCATGAACACGGTTTCATTTTTTGAGAATTTAAACAAGAGGGCCATGATGGCCCTGTATCGCTCCACTGCTGAAAAAAGGCTGAAACAAATTTCTCTGCATGTGCAAATACTTAAATATAGGCCCTATTTAAGCACATGTACACTTTTGTGACCTTCTGGGCTGGGTCAAATTTAACCACAGGGGCATAATTTGAGCAAACTTTGTAGAGGACTACTATATCTCACTACATACAAAATGTGGTAGCCCTAGGTCCTAGAGTTAAGGACAAGAATATTTTAAAAGTTTTCACAAAATAAGCAAGATATAAGCGTATATAATGTTCAATTTTGTGACATGCGGGTCAGGATCAAATTTGACCCAAAGGGCATAATTTGAATAAACTTGGTAGAGGACTATAAGATGTTACTGCATACCAAATTTGGTAGCCATAGTCCAAATGGTTTTCGACAAGAAGATTTTTAAAGATTTCACAAAATAGGCGCTTTAAAAGCGTTTATTCAATTATGTGACCCCCCGGGGCAGGGTCAAAGTTGACCCCAGAGGCATTATTTGAACAAATTTGGTAGAGGTTTATTAGATGTCACTACATACCAAATTTGGTAGCCCTAGGCCCAATGGTTATGGACAACAAGATTTTTAAAGTTTTCACAAAATAGGCCCCATAAAGTGTTCAGTTTTGTGACCCCGGGCAAGGTCAAATTTGACCCAAGGGGCATAATTTGAACAAACTTGGCAGAGAACTATAACATGTCACTACATACTAAATTTGGTAGCCCTTTGCCATGGTTAAGGACAAGAAGAGTTTTAAAATTTTCACAAAATAGGCACTATATAAGCATATAATTGATTTTGTGGCCCCCGGAGCAGGGTCAAATTTGACCCCTGGGGCATAATTTGAACAAACTAAGTAGAGGACTATACAATGTCACTACATACCAAATTGTGTAGCCCTAGGCCTAATGGTTATGGACAAGATTTTTTTTAAGTTATCACAAAATAGGCATTATATAAGCATATGTTCAATTTTGTGACCCCAGGGGCAGGGTCAAATTTGACCCTAGGGATTAATTTTGAACAAATTTGGTAGAGGACTATTAGATGTCACTATATACCAAATTTGATAGCCCTAGGCCGGATTGTTATGGACAAGAATTTTTTTGAAGTTTTCACAAAATAGGCCTTATATAAGCATATGTTGTGACCCTCGGGGCAGGTTCAAACTTGACCTCAGGGGCATAATTTGAACAAACTTGGTAGAGGACTATAAGATGCCACTACATACCAAATTTGGTAGCCCTAGGCCCAATGGTTATGGACGAGAAGATTTGTAAAGTTTTCACAAAATATACCCTATATAAGCATATGTTCAATTTTGTGACCCCCGGGGCAGGGTCAAATTTGACCCCAGGGGTATAATTTGAACAAATTTGGTAGAGGACTATTAGATGTCTCTACATACCAAATTTGATAGCCCTAGGCCCAATGGTTATGGACGGGAGATTTTGAAAGTTTTCACAAAATAGGCCTTATTTAAGCAAATTTTCAATTTTGTGACCCCCAGGGCAGAGTCAAATTTGATCCCAGGGGCATAATTTGAACAAATTTGAAAGAGGTTCACCCCAGGAACATTCCTTAGAAATTTCATCAGAATTGGACCAGTAGTTTAGGAGAAGATGTTTAAAGGAAAAGTTTATGCATGGATGCACGATGGACGCAGGACCTTTGGCCAGTGGAGCTAAAAATCAAATTAAACATTTAGTTTTGATGTAAAATCAGTTTTTATATGCAAGTGTCTATTTCACTTATAAATTAAAACAGCATATAATTCATTATTGAAAAGATTATTCCAAGCTTGATGTCATATTTCAACTTTGCATAGTGTAGTTAATTGAACATTGTATTGAACTGTATGGGCAGCTATATTTTTTAATTTATGTATGTTGTATTATACAAAATGCATTATTTCTACCACAAGTAGACCATATAAGACCTACTGCTACTAAATAGGCACTGGTATGAATTTGACACTATTTTTGATGATCATACAAAACTTTAATTATTACTACACTTTAGTATATTAAATATTTTCAAGTTTTTGTTCAACATTTTTTGCAAAAGAAAAGAGTGTCTTAATGCATTTGAAAATATACTTAAAACAAACTAAAAATGCATTTTAACATACCTTTTTCCTGGTAAAGTGTATTTGGGATGATAAAAAATACACTTGAAAAGTATTAATGCTGGAAAATGCAGAAAAAATACATTTGTTTCTGTTAGAAGTGTGTCTTGTCTGCATTTTTAAGTGTATTAAATGCACATCAAATGCAGATAAATACAATGCCAATACTGTTACATGTATTGTAATGGACATAAAATGCACTTGTTCTTGTAATTAAATGCTTTAGTGAATTGAAATAACATTTTATAACGTTTTAACAATTAATAATACCTTTTTATATAAATTTTCTTTTGAAATGTGACACTTAAATGATTTTTGCACCACTAGTAAGAGATATAATTTGTGCTCATAATGCTTTATCATTACACTATATAATATCATTTGTTGTATGAAAAATTACCCGTAAAATTCATGTGAAAGCTCAAGAGATCAATAGCAGCGTGCTATACCCTGCTCCTTTTTTACATGACTTGATGGTATTTAGTCCCCAATTCTACATGGCTAAGGGAATATTAATGTGCAGATTTGACAAATAAGTCTTAACTGGGATCCAATAGGCAGACTTTCATATTACTTGTATTTAATTTAAATCATGATCTGAATTGCTCTTTGGCAAATCTTTGTTGGTCACAGTATTCAACTGAATTTTGTTCACTTTGTAGTGATTATATTTTCTATATTTATCAGACAACATCTTTCTTCAAAAGTTTTACATGATTGCTTGGTTAATTTAGAAACTAGATCAATGCATCATAACATAAAATGAAAAAATGTGTAATAGTAAAAATGGCAGCAAAAAAGCACTAGATTATCTGCCTTAAATCTGAGATGATATGTTGATGTTTTGGAATTTCTCATAAATAATGTGTTCCATAGTTGTATAATTGTATACTCGCATGCATGAGTGGTGTCAATGTCACAATACCAATTAAAGCCTATAATTTACTAAAACAATTTGAAGTTTGATGTGTGTTTTTTTTCAAGATCTGTTATATATAATTATATATACATGTATATATATATTGTTGAAAAGTTAACATGCAATAAGTTTACAGTAATTAAGTGACAAATAGTTTTACTGATTTGGTTGCATGCATATATGCAGATATATCATGGTTTGTGCAGAGGACAGTAGCAAAAACAAGAGCTGTCTCTGTAGGATGACATACGCCCCTGATAAACGCTTTAATAGAAGTTATGAGCATTTTTCAAAACCTAAACGCCGACCCTAAGTTCAAGGCCCAAGGGGTCAAAATTTGTGTGTGTATGGAAAGGCCTTGTCCATATACACATGCCTACCAAATATGAATGTTACATCTGAAGCGACATAGAAGTTATGAGCATTTTTTGGAAACCTAAATGCAAAGTGTGACGGATAGACAGACGGACAGTGCGATCACTATATGCCCTCCTTTGGGGGCATAACAATGTGTTTCACATTGTTTTGGTAAATTAGTAATGTAGTTAAAAGAACAGAATCATCAATTATAAAGTTATTGATTATAAAGTGTTGCTGGCATATTTGATGCATTCATCTAGCTATAAGAAGGTCCCTGTTTTATCCCCACTGGCACCGAGTGAGGGTTCTCAAAATCTTTAAACAATATGAATAACTACATATAGGGTCGAGAGCCTTGTTGATATGGGGGCTAAACACCTGAAATCAAAGCGACCCAGGTTAAAGGCCGAGGCCAAATAAATAAACCAGAGGCTGCATGAGCCTGCTATACTCTGAACAAGTATTGTTTCTTCTCAGAAAAGTGGCTTAAGTGTCTTACTTAGTTACTAAGCTTTAGACTTTGAGTTTCAGTGCAATCAATCTAAAATAAATTGGTCAAATTAAAGAATAATTTGTAAAAAATAAACATTCTGCACAAATTCAATTATTTACTTTACCTGTGTGCATGAATCATTTCAGTCTTGATGGTTAGTGAACTATGTCAAAAGCACCATATCTATGAAACACTTTTATTTTGAATAGTGCAATGTTCCACAGAAATGATGCTGATGATAATTCTACACGATGATGAATTATTAGATGTATTTCTAAATTCTATTTCCACCAACAATTCGGTTATTTCACTACCAGTTCACATGCTTCATACACAGTTGAAAATAACACTATTTCACTCAACAACCGTGACACATGTACTCAATTTTTCAACTTTTCGCAATTAAACTTGTCTTCTACTGTTATTGTTGTTGTTGTACTTTTGAAAGTAGTTCGAAAGATGGCGACCATTAACCCAGAGATTGATTTATCAAATAAATCGTCTGCTGATCCAGAGTGATGAAATTTAAGTCGATCTGCTCTTAACTACGCTAAGAACGATAACCCACCACATCTGCCTGTGCACACTGATTAGCCTGTTTATACTTCACCACTGGTACACTGCAGACAGTGAGTGGGTGTATGTAGTCAATAGCTTTTAACAGCTTGTTTGTCATTGAAATCTGTGCATATTTGCTGCGTTCAGGGAAAACGGGGCTAAATGCATGTCAAATAAGTGGTGTCATGTGCACACTGATCATCCTGTGCAGTGAGCACAAGGTAATCAAGGACGACAATTTCTGATTTTATGGTGTTGTTCGTTTGTATTGGAATGACAATTAATGCGTATGCATTAGGCCGTGTTTTCCCAAAAGGAAGTTAAAATTATTTTTTCTATGAATGATTTGAAAAAAAAGATAAAAGTGATAATAACTTCAAAGTAACCTCGCTGACAAGGCAAATACTAACAAAATCGTTTTTAAATCAAATAAACAACCAACGAGTTCTTAATTTTTACCTTGTCACAGTTGTGGCATTTTTTAGTAAACCTCTAAAAGGGACCTTTTCACAGTTTGTCATTAATGCATTGCTTAATATTGATAAATGTTAATATTGGATCTTAAAAGTTCCATTTTAAACAAGAATACGATTAAAGAAACAAAAAATGACCCCAAACTGGGCTCGAACAACTGACCCCTGGAATAAAAATCTATCGTTAAGACCACTCGGCCATCCGTGCTCATACAATGAGAGATGTATTTTATACTTTTAAATAAGCAATCTTCGTAGCGTACAAAATATAACGACAACAACAGAACTCTCCAAATTATTAAATCGTTTAATTTTGTCAATTTACCAAAACGTGGAAAGGTCCCTTTAATATCTCCAGACTTGCAAAGTGAATGAGTTGAACACTGTCAGATCTTACATCATGAATAACTTACAGGTTTTGTGGTTGCCTGTTAGCCTGGGGCCAGTATATTTAAGCCCAGGAAACTCAATTTCAAAACGTGGTTACAGTTGGGCTTAAAAGCAGGGCATCTAGCTTTTTCAAAGCTTGAAACAACTCAATCAAATTCAACATAAAATACAAATTGGCGACTGTGGAACAATTAGGCCTGAGAAATGATTTAATTCCGGCTCACAACAAGACATTATGCATTAAAAGTCTTTCATGTTGGCAAAATTGTTGCTCAATAATTTCAAGAAAATAAATAAAGTATTGGATACATATAACACAACATGCATGATTCTGGGCTTGTTATACTTTAGCAAGGCAACCACAATTCCAAAGATGGTTGCAAGTGCAGCAACCAATTGCGAAAAAAGACATATTGTTGTTATTTTGTCTGAGTTATCCCTATAACATAAATATGAGGATAAACAGTGCACCCACATCTCGACGTGTGCTTTAAGACACGCTCCTTATAAATTTGAACGGGTTATGTTTATTTCAAACTTGCGATATAAAAAGCTATAACATAATTTTGAAAACTGAATTAATGCGTCTAAGATTATGCAATAGCGAAGAACTTCAGTGCCTTCAGCGCTTTAATAATTTCCTGCAACGATATCTATTCATACGACACACGAACACTAATTCCGATCCTAATAAAAAGACGAACGCTTCTGTTATTGTAGGAAAATATGTACGAAATATCTTCGTCACAATCGGCTCGGGGCGCTAATTTGTCTGTGCTGCATTTTTTAAAATTCGTCTTTAATGTATAATTTGCATATTTTATGTTATTGTAACATAATTTTATCAATATGTATGTTACAATTTAAAACATATAAAAATCGTGCATACTCGCTGCAAAAGTCTAAATACCAAAATCCAATCTACCGTACCTTACTTGTCTGCATCTAATGCAAACCGGTCTATTTTGCGAAGCATTTCACAATGTTCATGGGAAACCCTAGTCTGGATTACCTGCCCCTTTGTATATTTGTTTAGAATAGAAGCTGGGAACCAGACTAGGGAAACCCATACCGATAAGAGTCATCATCAGTAAGCCACCGCTGCGTTCCTTCCTATATTTTTGATGCTTCCAATCTGAATAATATATTCTTTAATCCGTATTTTCTAGACAAATATTAAATGCTTTACCTGGTTTATTTTAAATTTAAGAAGCACCAAATGTGATGGGCGTATTAAACCAAACCGAAAGAGGAAGTACTACCATCGGCAAGCCACCGCTATTAAATTACTTTACTAAATTATTGTGTCATTTAATGCTTGTTTGTTGATAATCGTTCCAATCATTGATCAAATCTAATTATGATTTATTTCTTCATACTCCATTTTTTACGAAATCTGAGGTAACAATAACAATTAACCGATGATTTTTAGAAAATGTAAGTGTTGAGTTAGAAGAGTGAAGGAGTATATGAAAGACAAAAATGAAACTTTAATTGTTCCCAACAAGTATATGGAAATTTTAATTCTCCTGTACATTTTTTCGTGAGCGCGGTCGCTGCTTTATCAGTCCGTCTGTTATTTCGCCCCGCGTTCACTCTTGGTTTTTTTTATATAATGTTCTGGGCGACGTCAGTGAAACTTTTGTTTGTATTTAAAGGGGCCGTTTAAAAACAATTTGAAATGTATTGAAGCAGGTCATTAAATGCTTTATATTGATAAATTTAAACATTTGACCTAACAATCTCCAATAAAAAAAAAAACAAGAATACAATTTAAAAAAGGAAAAAAAAATTAACCCTCAACAGGGCTCGAACCACTGCATGACCCCTGGATTCCTGGAGTAAGAGGTCTCCCGCCTAGACCACTCGACCATCCATGGGCATAATTAGAATGGATGTATTTTTTACCTATATAAGCAATCCTCGTAGTTTCCCAAAATATAACTACAACAACAGAACTTTCCAAATTATTCAATCGTTTCGCGTTTGCGAATCTGAAACAACTTATTTTATTTTGTCAATTTACCAAAACGTTAAACGGTCCCTTTAATTGTTTCCTTATATTTTATTAACTCGATTGTCTGTATCTTGTGTGTGTACGATAATAACCGTAACAACTTATAATCATATTGTGTAATTTCATGTCTGGAAAAATAAAATAAGGTCTGAGACCGTCAAGTAAACGTTAAGATGTGATAGTTTTGTGCCATTGTATATTTATTGTTTTGAAATTTTTGACAGGGCATACAAGCACATGCAGAAAGTTCTTTTTTTTACTCACAACCTATGATTAACCAAAATCTAAAATTGGAAACAATTACCCAAATTTGTCATTTCGTTGCACATATATGTATCGTGGTACTGCTCTTTTAAACATTTATAAAACATACATAGTTTAGAAATACTAAACAGAGAATTCCTCGTTCGATGATTTTACTAGGAGATTTCCGAAAAACTGTTGTTTTTGCTTCATATAATCATTGGATCACATATGCATATCTTTTCAGAATAATTTTTTGAATACTGCATTTGGTTGTAAAAGATGTCTCGAAAGCGACCATGGGCTCTAACTGACTTTGCGTATAATTCAAAGGGTTATGAGCGCGCTGATACTGATCTTGGTACAGGTATGCAATCGTTTAATATAAAATCGCTTAAACGTGTATAATTATCTCCCTCCAAAAGTGTGGCATATAGAATTGGCGTTTTCCGTCCGTCCGTCCGCCCAGGCTTCCTAATTAAGAGTCGGAGTATCGGTAGCAAGAAGCTGGCCCCTAGATTTAAGGTCCAGGTAAATGTTTATTGATCAATTAGTCCTGAATAATTTGTCCGAGGCATACCTGTACCTGGCATAATCAATTTACAAGTTATATGGCAGAAGTAGTAATCATGACGCGATGAAATGTCCTGAACAATATCCCCGTGGTCCAAGTTCAAAGTTGTAATTCAATTTCAAAGACTTAAAAAAATAATTGGAAAGCGATCCTGAACATCACCATACCGTTGTCTAGCGTTGTCGGATTTTCAATAGCTTAACGAAAAGTGTAAGGAATGGTGCTGAAGAATATTGTTTTTAGCAGTAATTTCTTAGATTTATTTTTTCAGGACCAAGAGATCAGTCTTGGAAGGTCAGACATGAACGTATCAACATGGATGTGGACCATCTGAGGTAACATGTCAGATTCTTCATGATAGAATGAGTTAGGGGGCTCAGATTGAAATGCAGTATTTTTTTTTGAGAACGTACTTTGGCATAACCTTTTTTATGAAACACATATGAATTAAAGTAGACAAATGCTTTCACAAGTCATAACAATTCATAACCTTACTAATGCCTTAGAAATTGGCACTTAAATATTGTCACCTACCAAGTCAATCCTTGTGATGAAGCTTATATTATTGCCACTATTTATTTTATTATTTGTTTCATTATGCTTTTTTGATTCAGTTTTGTGTCTAATGACAAGAATTGGCCGGGTCTTTATGTTGCTGGAAAGCCACTGTCTCCAGAGAATTACTACTTTGCAATTGAGATTGTTCACAATGGGTTGAACTCGGAGATAGGTATCGGCCTGGTTCCACACAAGTACCCCCTGAATGTCCTGCCTGGATGGAAAGAATTCTCAGTTGGTTACCACGCTGACGATGGATAGTAAGTCTCATCTGCGTGAACGGCTCTGCTTTTCAATTTGTTTATTTCCAACTGTTATGTTTTGAGCATATATTATGATATAGTGTGACAGAACACTAATAGTGTTGTATACAAAATGAAATGTGCGTGTGTGTTGCATGCATTTTGTATTATACTAGCTGGAGAAAATAAACATTTATTATCTGAAGTTTAATTATTAACACATTTTGCATTAATTGTATAGCCTATATGTGGGTGAAGGGACTGGCAGATCATTTGGTGCAAAGTGCAATTTGGGCGATAGAATGGGTTGTGGTATACAGTTTACAAAAAGTGAAGGGGAACGACGACAGATGTTCTTCACAAGAAATGGCAAGAGGGTAAGAAAAATGTTCGCGTGTGTCCGCGTGAGCGCTGGTGGTTGCGTGCATGCGTTCGTGCATGGTTGCATGTATGTGTGCGTGCTGACTTGCAAAATATTCGTGTTAGAGTTCAATGGAAACTTGATTTATTTATATAATCTATAATGGAACAATTTTCAGCACACATCATGCCAGTAGTAAAAGGCCCAGGTCCTATTCGAGCATAAAACAATTCGAGCTTGCCCGCACTGTAACTTCATCATTCATCATACACATGCGGATGTGTTGCTCTGTCTGGTTCTCAAATGTAAAGGTCACACTGGCATTTTAGAGTAATGACAATAGTATGGCGATTTGACGAAAGTAAAGACTTGTTTTCGAACGACATCGGTATAATTTGGTTATTCGACGAATATTAAGTTTTTATATATTGAAAAAAAAAAACACACACAAACACAATAATTATTAAACGAGATGAATATTTTGAATCAGCCATGGGAAATTGCTTAGAAAAGCAAAAACTATATGTTTTCTTTCTAGTTTGTATGAAGATCTCATAATGGAATACTTATTTCAGTAAAAGATGCGAGCCGATTCATTTTCAGGTGGGAACAGTGTTTGTTCCGAACCCGCCGGGAGGCTTGTACCCAGCAGTGGGTATGAAATCAGACGGGGAGAAGGTGAGACTGATACTCGACTCTGCCGACTGGCAGTATGACCTTAAATGGATCCTCGACCCAATGGTACACTCTTTTAATGTAGCAATTATATGAATTATAATGTTATCATACATAATTTTGTATGGTAGGGTCAATTATTCACCGAGTAGTGTGAACTATACTAATCACCTTAATTTCGGCGTTTGCGTCGTCGTCAGCGTCGGAGCGCGCGTAATGCTCTGGTTAAGATAAACGTGCAACATCTCCTTATCAATATTAATTAGGTATTGAATTGAAAATTTCGACATGTGTTCGGGATCTTTGTGTGAGGTCATTTACCCATTTCACTCTGACCTGCACTTTAGAACAATTGTGCCCTCTTTTTGTACTTCGGTTAAGGAAAAAAAAATGTGCAAAATCTCCATATCACTGTTTCCTACTTACCAGTTGTGTGTTAGGTTACTGACAAAGTTTCATAACTTTGACATGTAACCAAGCATAATTATGCCTTATTTTTGTAATTATGAATTGGGGTAAGATAAATGTGCAACATTGTCATACAACTGTTTCTTCGTCAGGTTTTCAATTGAAACTTGAAAAAAATTGGTCGGGGTCATTGTGTCAGGTAACTGACAAATTTCCGTAACTCTGATCTGCAATTTAGCGGAATTTTGTCCTCAGTAAATTCTCGTTAATTGTTGCGTGCAACTACACAATGTTTCTGTTTTTACAAAAGATATTGAAATAAAAAGTAACATGTGGTGTTCAGGATCTTTATGAGAATTATCTGAACAAAACCTATAACTTTGACCAGCCTGTAAGCAACCTTTTGTGTTCATAAAAGTCAGGTATACGGTTTTTTGCTTGTTGGAAATTAGTTAAAGTTTTTATTTTACACCTATTTATTTAAGCTCGATTGCATCCAAAGCCTCAGGCCCAACGCCCCGTTTCCTGGGCCTGTAACCAGTACTTGATGTAATTTGGAAGATCTAGAGAACGCTCCCCGCGTGGGGGATCGAACCCTTGACCTCCCGATCACTCGGCGGACACCATATACATTACGCCACGACGATCTAGCATAAGTTTGTACACAGTAACATTTATTTGTAACAAGCATATATATTTTATAAAAACTGGTCTTTGAGATCATCATGCTAGTTAACCGGCCAAGGCCCATAACTCTTACATGCAATTTAGCAGAATTATGTTCCTTATTAATGTCAATGTTATTTAAATTTGAAAATAAGTTTCCGCCTTATATCTTCAGTTAAGAGATTATATTGTGCTGTAATTGTTTGTGTAAGTAAGTAAAAGGCTGATCTAGCCGGTGATTGCATTGGGGGTAAATGGGGGCAAGGTCACTGTTGCTAAAATTGTTTAGTTTGGATGCTAGCATTGTGCTTTAATTTTTTTTCTAGGTAGCTAGCATGCAGACCTATGGTGGGATTGCATTTTGGGTCAGTAATCATTATTTCCAACAATTTTAAAATTGGTTCCGCTAAAGTCCGTGATTTTGTATTAGGGTATTGTTTTGTTATTGTGTATGTAGGTAGCTTAGATGCAGACCTTGCTTTCGAAGTGTATTAAATTCAACTAAATAATTGGTTAATAGAAAAAAATTCTGGTTTTTATTAATACATTTTCGGTATTAAGTTTTCATAGGCTATATAACTGTTGCATTTATTAAACATCAGATATGTCGCTGTGGCCATTGTATCAGGTGATTGAAAGAAAATGTACAATAAACTAACAAAGCTGGAGAATAGCCGAGGTTGCTCTCTTGGGACAGCTCGTGATATGTGTTAAAATTAACATGTTTGTTAAAAAAGGGCAGACAGGGCTTGCAAACCTCTTACTTCGAAGTATTAGTTATTGGAAATATTGGAAATACATGTATTAACAATTACACTTTACAATGGGTTCGACATGTTGCCGAAAAGCATCTGATATTCGATACAGAAAAGTGGGTTTTAGTACAGTACAAGAAATTAAGGTGCACTGTTTTTATTTTATCTTTGCAGCAGGTACTTGAGGACGTAAAGCGGTATGTTCAGTATTAGGGTATTTTGTATCTTTTCGGGAACAACGAATTTCATGTAAATGTACTGGTATAAGCTCATACATTTGAATTATCGTACTGGGAAATTAAAAAAAAAAGATAATTATTCAAAGCTCAGTTACTTAAATATGTGTAGAAAAATATTTAGAACGATATCTGATGTTTTAAATTCATCAGTTGCACGTATCGGAGTAATCTGTGCAGTCGCTCGGGCGGTTTCTTTGAATAAAATGACTAGTGGACGATGCCAAGATTTCCTCTCTTGATGCTGTTTTTGTGTTTCATTATTCCTGTAATTGTTGTCATATATATTACATTCTTGCAGAAATCAGTGCAAGCAGATTGTATTGACTGCTCTGGGATTGAACACACGGAAGGAGGTGCAAGATTCCTACGATCAGGCAGACAACATGCTTCAGTACAAAGGTGCCTAGGTCAAGGGTCCCGGTGATATGTTTATGCTTCCACGGGTGGATTTCGCTCAAACTTTCAAAATTTATAGATCTTAATGATATGATGATTTAAGAAATAATATTTTTCTATCATGGTTTGTTGTCGAATAATCCACAGTAAGGAGTATAGATGCGTAGGAATTAAATCACGAGTGCGAAGCACGAGTGATTTGATAACACGCATCTATATTCCTTACTGTGGGTTATTCGACAACAAACCATCATAGAAAATTTTTTTTTCGATTCTAACACGATTCTGATTGATTTGGTTCAAGCTTTTGGACGTGAACTATATTTTTCAATACTCCGCCCTTCTTAGTACAAAGTTCACTATTTAGTGACGTCATTGAATTGTACAAACATATGACGTCGTTTTCATTCATAAATATTTTGCAAATGACGTCACTTTCATTGTGAACAACAATCGTTGAAACTAAATGACGTCACGTTTACTGCAATATTTTCTTTATTTATTCAGAACTATTATCGAAACATTAAGCTCCGCCCATATATTATTGCAGAATAACACACACTTGATTTTCTTCTTTGTCTATAGAAACTTTAGAAAGCAAGTCGCGCGTCGTATTAGAATCATAAATAAAGGATTTTGTGCTGCAACTACGTTTGGTAAATTATGGCTCTTAGTCTGTTTTTTCAACATTTTTAATATATGTTCGCATGAAGATTGTGTTTTAACTCTTCTTTAACTATTGCCTGGATCTCGCCAACATTTCTATAGTTGAATTATCTTAATATGCAGGTGATCTTTAAGAATGGAATTCATTTTGAGACGATTTTATTAAGACTTTAAAGGTAATATATTCCACAAATTGTGTATTTTAACTCTTTTTTAACTACTGGACGCATATCGCTAAACTTTAACAGTTGAATAAGCTTAATGTGTAGATGATCGTTAAGAAAAGAAGTTTGGCTGCTACAAGCTTTCGCAGAAATACACATGTATAGCCCTTTTTGTGTTTTGCTCGTAAGAAGTATTTACATATGTGGCTGGGAACGAGACTTTGACCCTTTCGGCGCTGACGTCGTTAACGAGAAATAACGTTGCAAAGTCGTGACAACTTTTTCGCGCAATTTTCACACGTTTTTACTGCGATAAATATCTTATTTCTTTTATTTATTTTCCGAAACAATCTATGAATTACCCAATCAGTGATTATGTTACGGTTTTTATACGAAAACATTAGTATAGTTTAACCATAGCTGATTTATAACCCATCGTACACTACGGCACCGTGTGACTGCAGGCATGTTTTACACTTTTTACCATTATTCGGGTGTTATCTTGCGGTGATAATGGTAGGGCATGAATAGGTGTTCACTACTGAATCCCTGAAATATGATACACGTGAAGACTATCGTAAACCATTGCACTAGAAAAGGTTACATTCCACTAAGAAACGGCCGAAAAAAAAAGTTGCAAAAACAGTCGATTTTGATTTGTGTCAAGTTCTTTTTTGCATTGTACATGACATATCTTTTTTATTGCATAAATCGATTCCGCTTAGAATGGCCTTTAAGAAAAGGTATGGTTATGGGGGTCTCTATGTGCAAAATGTTGCATTTATTTTCGCTCAAAGTTGCCGCATTTACATTGAATTATATAGGGAAATTATTTAGTGTATTATGACCTGCATCAATTAATGGATAAACTTCCTGCTTACAAAAAGGTTAGTTTTTCTTTCTTTTTTGTTGTTTTTCCGTCAAATAATGTGAAATTAGTCGGCAAAGGATGTATCCCATATAAATTTAACCACGTCTAGTGTTTATTATCACTGTTAAAATTAGTTTGGCTGTACGATTCATGATTATATGCGATAATTGGAATTTTCACCCGGAAGTTGTCAAAAAATGTCGTTTGGTTTTGATACAATGATAGTTTATGTTATGTGAAGTTTTCATAAGAATGATGAGCCAAACTAGTGAAATTTATTCCCAAGAATCTACAATTCCATACGAATTGTCACAGACTGATGACGTATTTTTAAATGAACTTGCACAAGTTGATGAGTTATACCACATTGGCCATGAATCTTTTGCAAAATCAAATGATAACTTGACAGTTTTCCAATCCAATTTTGTACAGGTTGAAACTTGTGATGTAGATTTGGGAAATCATGCAAGTATTTCATTTGAAGATGTTGATGATCATTTTGATGATTATGATGGTGATACATGTGATCAGGTTGATTGCTTACTTTATGATGACCACATTAATTGTGGCGAATCCGAGCCTGACCAAATACAAATGGATCACAAACAGAATGACATTAGAAAAGAAGATCAAAAAGAAGCAGAAATTATTTCAAATTTCACGCGTGAAACATGCCAGTGTAGTGTCTTTTATGGAAGTAAACCATGTTCAACAATAGTTGGTGTTGATAATCTGCTAGAAAATAGGACCCAATGCCAGGAACTGTCTTCAAGAGAAAAAGAACTTGTAGTTAAATCCCAACTTTGTACCCAAAGAAAAAATAGTACTTTTACATCTGAAAACAAAAAATCTAAAAGGTTGCGAACGAGACCGTCTCAGAAATATTTTTTCCATGGTCAGCAAATTTGTAAGAAAACTTTCTGTTTTGCATTTGCAATTTCTCAGTCAACGTTAAAAAGAATGAGTAAGTCTTATGACATGTATGGCCTGAGTGTCAATGAACATGGTAATTGCAAAACAACACCTGCCCATGCACTTTCATTCGACGATACTACAAGAATAAAAAAATTCATTGAAGAATATGCAAATAAAAATGCATTACCTTTGCCCGGACGACTGCCTAATTGTCCAAAGCAGACAGTTTTGCTTCTTCCATGTGACAAAAATGTAACTGACATTTATGACTTATACATGAAGAGTGCAAAGGAAGCAAACTATAGAGTTGTGTCTTTAAAAACATTTAGAAACAAATGGAATTCATTATGCCCCCACATTGCAGTAGCTACACCAGCGACAGATTTGTGTGTAAAATGTCAAAAATTCATGGGCAAATTAAAAACCAATGCTCATCTGTCAGATGAAGAAAGGCACAATGTACTAAGTGACTATACATGTCATGTTCAAAAGGCCAACCGGCAACGCCAACTTTTCAAGGACCAGGTTCTTTGTAGTAAAGCTGTGTGCAGTACTACAGATGTCACTGAAGGTCTTGAAAAATGAGGATTTTTTAATAAACAAATTTTATTTCCATTATAAATTCATAAATTGTAAATTAACTATTCAAAAATATGTTATACAAATAAGGTACCTCATATGAGGTACATTTGTGCTTTGTCCTGGAAGATGAACCGCAGCATTTTATGCATTTTGCCATGAACATGCTATAGCTTAAATGTTGAACATTCATTTATATGGTGCATCTAGCTGTACATGTTGGGAAACAATTATAAAAATATGTATATATAATAAAAAATGTCTAAATAAATTGATTCACTTAATACAATTTGGTTCATTTTGTTAACAGGTGCAGAACCATGTTCACTAGATGCCACACTTCACTACTCATGGGATTTTGCCCAGTGTGTACACTACCCTCATCACGCCATGCAAGTGGGGCCAATCTACTTTGCGACACCAAGAAAGTGCCATGTGTTTGGGATGTGCGCTGAAGGAACAGGTATGTTATTGTAATTATCAGTTTTATATATCTTCACAATATGTAATAATAACTAATTGTAACTACATTGCACTACTATAAGAAAAACATTTGTTAATATACTGCATTATTTAGTTGTTGTTTTTATGCCCCCGAAGGTGGGCATATAGTGATCACACTGTCCGTCTGTCTGTCTGTCTGAAATTCCGTCACACTTTGCGTTTAGGTTTCGAAAAAGTGCAAAAACACTTTGCGTTTAGGTTTAGAAAAATGTGGAAAAAGGAGGCATATGTCATCCTTTGCTGACAAGCCTTGTGTATATTGTAATTAAACAATACAAGTGTTTTGCACAAATATTAAGTGAAAATCTTGTATGCATGGCGTATTAAAATATAGTCTTTTTATAGTTTTTATTTGTAAAAATTGTTTTTATGTACATAAAACAATATTACAGGAATACAGAGATTCTATATGATTGACGAGTCAGAAATGCCTGGGAAAGGTGGCGATTGTGTCACAAGTTTGGTGCACCACTATTTTTCTCACTTTGGCGCTGGAGAAAAACACGCAGAGGTAATTTATTGCGATACATACTCTGAGATTAACAAAATAATGTTTTGTCTTTCTTTTCATTGGAAAAATTAAGTAAATTTATACATAGTTGCTTTTGTAATAATTGTTACTTTAATCTATGTTTTTGTAATTTGTAATTATTTCATTTTGTTGCTGGACATAACATAATTCTGTTTCCATTAATTCATAAATGTTTTCATAGGTGTAGCAATAATCTCCATTTAAATATATATTAATTATTTTAAACAAAAAATGTTTATTCGCAGATTCACTTTGACAATGCTGTTGGGCAGAATAAAAACAACACCATTCTGGGCTATTGCATGTGGAGAGTGTTGACAGGTAATAAAACGGTCATTGTCTTTCTTTAAAATATAACCATTTAAAAAGTATAATAATGTGTAGTGTGTAGAGACATTTGAAAAGGTTTGTGTTTAGGTCCACTTTATTTCTAAAGTATCAAAGCTATTGCTTTCATACTTGCAGCACTAATCATCTAATAAATGACCACACCCCAACTATACCCCCCTCTTAACCCCCCCCCCCCCAATTAAAACATTTTATGTTGTTGCAAAATCCTTTAAAAAAACAAATATTTATTTGTATTATTTCATTTTTGAAAGACTGTCCAACCATCCCACCCAAGAATCCCCCATTTCATTTTGGAAAGATTTTACTAAAATTGCCATAACTTCTTTATTTATGATCTGATTTGATTCATACTTTGACAAATAGATGAGCTGTCTAGGCGGTGCTCTTGTTATACTATATGATAAGAACTTTGGTCGCTTGTTTCTATCAATTACAAAATGTATAAAGCATATTGAAATGAATCTTTCGAGGTTGTAACCTGAAGAAAAAGATTATAAAATTGTTACTGTTTTTTTGGAATATCATTGCAGGTCTGCATGAGTCTGTTTCCTTGAGTATGATGCTACCGGGACATACCAAATTCACGCCAGATTGGCACTTTGGTGTGTGGAAAATAAAATGGCGCCAATCAGATGCTGAATGTATGGAGGACATTGCTTACACAGTTAAAGCATCTTCTAGGTCTGGGCATAACATTCCGCAACGCGTAAATGATCCATCTAGACCGGTGGTGTTTTTGAACTGGAAGACATTCTTAGAAAACTATTTCAAACTTTTAAAAAACATCACAAAATACTACCACTTTCGTTGCACTGCGGATGAGCCAGGGGTTCTCATTTGTCGAGAGTTCTGTGACTCGGAGGAAGTTAGATTTAATCTTCTAAAGGCAAGACCCGAGGCAGGCTGCCTTCCAACAGTTAAGGTTATCCCCCCTCTAGATCATCTGAGGCAGTGGTATCTTTACGAGAAAATTGCACCGTTCTTTATCAATGAAGTTGCCAGAGACATTGTGTGTCCCAAACCATCTATTCCAAAGTAAAAAATGTGAGAGCTTGTTATCCTATTAACAATTGTTCATTTTCTCAAATTGTTGTTCTTGCATTATACTTATGATAAACTGTTTTCTGATTAGTATTCATGACTATGACATTTACATGGTATTGTTATTTGTATGACAATTAGCTGAATATCTTATTAATAGTGTGTTTCTTTTATTGAAAGTGACATAGCAATCAATAATCAAAAATAGTTTATGGGCATATATAACCTGAACTGAGATTTATAATTAATTAACAAATCAATCATAGTGATTTCACTATAAAATATTCTGTACAGTATGATTATTACATTGTATAATATGACTGGCATGTGTTCAAAGATAACTTAAACTGTTGTAGTTTGTATTGACATCAAAATGTGTGATGTAAACATATGTGTTCATATTATGTATCTATTATATTTTACAAGTAAACGAACATATTTTGTTGTGTAAAGTTTAATCTATGGTGACATTTACCATTGAATATTGATGTGCTTATTGCTGTAATTTTCTTTTATTTGAAAATCATGTTTTTGGACCTCTATATATGAAATGGGTTGATATTATTTTCTATCTACACTTATGGTCAATTTCATTGTTGATAACAGGTACAAATGAAATTGATAATTTACTGTTTCCATAGCAACTGTTAACTTAATTTAAAAAAATCTAATTAATTGTGTATCAATCTTTGAATAAAATACAATTGCTAAATAAACCATGTATGGCAGTATAGATGCTTAACAAAAATTCAAAATGTCAGTTTTTTTTTCATTTAGTTTCAAGTTCGTTGCTATACAATATGTTCAATTTATGAATACACCCCTATTTTCAGAAAATGTTCATACATTGATTTTACTATAAACATGTTGGTAATGTTTAATATCTGTCCAGAAGATATTTTGTTGATGTGTTGTTATTCTGTGTCTTAAATTCTTTAAAATGACAATACATTTGAAAAAAAGAACAGTGTCTGTTTCCATGGCAACAATGAGCGTTTAATGTTTTATAATAATACAATTAATTATGTAAGTCATAGTTATTGACTGTCATCACCATACACACACAATTGAGTGATTATCAACAAAAACTGATCAGCATAAAATGAACTAATACTGGTAGAATTACAACGTCATTTCGTTGTATTGAAACGTCATTTCGTACAAAATCGCGCAAATCAGTGTTTCTGACATGCAATACAAAAAATGACATAACTTCGTCAATTTTAGGAATTCAATGCTCAAATTTCAGATTTTGATTTTTCAGATGTAGCACTTTCATAATATATGCTTAACTGAAAAAGTCATTTTTTGACCAGATGGGTCAAAATCTCGTTCCCAGCCACATATGTAGTCCCAAAAATGCACGTTTTCATCTCCTCTTTAACTACTGGTTAGATCATGTTGAATAACCTGTTGTGTAGATAATCGTTAATAGAGGAATTTCTGCTGCGATGAGGTTTGGCTGAATCATGGTCATTTTATTTTATCGTTTAATATGGAATATCTAGTTATAACATTGTGTGTGTAAGACACCTCTAATTGCTTGACAGATTCTGCTAAATCAATCACAGCTGAATGTGTATATGGTCGTTATGGAAGGAATGCGACACGTGTGTGCCCTTTGAGGCTTTGTCTACTGTAGAATATATAGTGGATTAATCTGTGTCCAAACATGTGTTGATGGGGCATCACTGTATGGAAACATTTCTTGTTATTATTATATGATGTAAATCTCTTTATCGCGAGAGTGAGAATTCGCAAATCAGATTTCGCCATTGCATAGTAAAATACCTGTAGTGATGATTCTTAAATTAATGAAGGAGTGGAATTGTGTTATCAGTATTAAAAAGTTTATGTTTGTTTCAAAATTGATTTATTTTGATTTTTAAATAATGTTTTGATATAAATTAAATAAAGGAATACATTGGATAAATACATTGAATGTACATTTATTTAATTCTGACTGAAATGACTGTACTAATCAGTTGCCGATTGAATGAACACATTACAACGATTTCCTTGCAGGTGATGTTTCAACTTCGAATGGGCGTGTACAGTTTTTGACACGCGCTCTTGAACTGGCAAAACAAGGCAAAACAAAATGGATTGTGCATACTACAGTGAAACGAAATGGTGTAGAAATACCTGTTGGTAAGCAGTTGAAAGACAAATATACCGACCAAATTCTTACGGAAGTCAAACGAAAATTTTGATCACCACCCCTTCATAATTCTGAAAGGAGCACTTCGAACCATTTTTGTAGAGTTATTTGAGGCCTGTTACTTCAATGATTATTAATGGGAGCAGATTGAATACGCAAACAAATAAACAGTATTTAGCAATGATTAAGGAAGAAGCCTGGAAGACGTTGAGAAACGCCCTTTGTCATTTAGTAGTAACGGACAAATAATACATGTTTACTTAGAGACTCGCGCATTCATAATTCATTGTTTTCGAACGAAGCATCGGTTCAGAGGTGATAATTTAAGATAATAAAATATTAATCAGTTGTTACTTTACAACTACCTTTTAATTTGATGATTTAGCGTGCCAAAGTGTGTAGATAAAGAGAATACATAGTTGGTGATTTTTGATATCATGTGGTATCTTGAAACTTGCTAATTTGATGATGATGAAACACCTATTTATATAATTATACTCAATGGCGTTATACAAAACATATATATATGTACATAACATTGAAAAAAAAGAGTGATTGATACTATTATGAAGCATGAATTAAAGGATTAATAATCTAAACATGTGTGATATAAATGAAAATGCTGTAAGACTTAAGCAATAAAACAATACAGGCTACAATATTAAAACACAGTAAAAATAAAATATTATGTAATAAATTGATAAAGATAGAGTAAGACGATAATTATAATGATATTATGAGCAAATTTTTTGCAAAATAAATACACTATTTTTTCATTAACTGAAAGGATACGTGAAAGGATATTTCTGCACTCTGACTGTCGGATCCCACAGCTACCGGTCACCTGTCCCCTTACGGACATTTCTTTTGGGTTTTAACCTTATTTGAACTATTGATATCAGACGAGGCTGATGTGGCGTATGAAACGGCTTTTCACACTCCATATCGGACGAGTGATTACATACAATCTGTCATGTTAATATTTAAATTGATAACATGTTAAGTCTATTTGTGTACAGTTAAATGTTTATCAGTACTTCTTTTATTTGTGTTCGTCAGCAGCAAATGAATGGTAGCGGACAAAATTCGTATTAGTTTCAATTTTTCCGTTGATTAATGCCCATTTGGTGATATGTCAATTTGTGTATATACCTTATAAATGATTATATTTGTGTTAAAAAAATTTTTTGGTGTATTAATTTTCTCAATAAAATATGAATCGCTTAGTTTGTTTACATTTTAACGAAATATGCAAACTTTGAAGCATACAAAAGAGTAGTTCCCAGAATGGGCGGGACTAAACAAACATAGAACGCTACCAATTTGATTGATTAACTCATATGTGTGAGGCGTTAAACAAAATGTTATTAATGGGCGGAGTTTAGAAGCGTTATCGGATGGGGTGTCCGATAACACTTAAAATAGGTTGGCGTCTCCAGCGTAATTGTGCATTTGTGGCATAATAAATAACCAGGTACATCTTATATATCGACGGTAGTTCGAAGGCATGTAGTCCTCCTAATCTCCTAGTCCTATTGTTCACCATTGATTTTGCATATTTTATATTTCAAAGTTAATTGAAATAGTACACGTCAGGTGCGTAGCTGGGCATACGCAAATACGCACGTGCGTACGCTGTTTGGAAAACAAAAACAAAATTAAAGTGATCGAAAAATGCAATTAAATGTGATGCCTAACCCGGGTTAGGCATATTTTCTATGCGAGAGATGTGTTTTCATATCATGTTTTACAGTGTGATTTTTTTGTCGACTTCATAGAATACGCATGATTTACCATTTGCGAGGTCACGTGTTTTGGTGGTGACAACACATAACATTATTATCGACTGCGCTTTATCGTTGTTTTCTACCACGTATTCGAAAGGATTGCTAATGAAGTGGGAGATTTTAAGAATGGCTGCTTATTTGATGTAGCCCCCGTACAGAGATGTTTTCGACGGAAAATCAGACCAGCCAACATCCTGTGCAGATAAAATACAAATTGTTGACTGCTGACTGTAGTAATGTTCCAATGTGTAAGTTCCCTGTTAGGTAGGTTTACCTTAATGTCCTCTGTGCATGCAAATTCATGAAATTTAAAATCTTTTCCAAATTATAATAATTTTGTTAAATGCTGAGGTATGACTTTCAAATATAATTGCTATGTTCCGACAAAGGTTTAAACCATCAGAAACGCGTTACTATATTATATGTGCACAAATTTGAAATGGGTCACGCGCGGAAATTTTTAGCTACAGATCTCACCAAAGATAGCGTAACACGTTACTGACCTTATTTTGGTACCAATAATTATTTTCATTAAAGAGGTTCCAGATCGCTTCAACTGAAATATTTCAAGAACTATTCCTGCTGCGGTACTCTGAGAAGACCAATGGAGTGTTCTGTGCTCCTTGTTACCTATTTGCTGGTGATACTCAATACCAATTTGATCAGACAGCCAGACCTGGATTGGAACAACGTGTCTTCCACTCTGAAGAAACACAAGAAAAACCCTTATCGTATTGCACGAGTAGCCGACGATTTCTTAGCAATTGAACGAGGTAAAAAGAAAGATATTGAGTGTACCTTAAATGCAAATTACAATGCTCTTGTAGAGAAGAATAGAAAAAATCTTGTCCGCATCGTGGAAGAAATTGTGTTTTGTGTGGAAAACAAACTATTGCTTTACCTGGCAGTGACAATGAGGAAAAGGGAAATTTCAGAGCGTTGTTGAAACGCCAGGCAAAACTTGACCCTATCATGAGAGGACACCTAGAAAGCGTATATCAAAAGACAATGTATTTATCCACAAAGATCAAGAACGAGCTGATAGAAATATGTGGATCTATTATCACGTCAGATATTGCCAAAACATGCAACTAGTCGGATTCATGGCGGACGAAGCCACTGTAGCTGCCACTGTGGAGCAAATGGCTCTCTGCCTACGATTTTACGATGCAGAGAAAACATGTCTCCGGGAGGAGTTCGTTGGGTTTGCCGAGTGCAAGTCTGCCACCGGCGAAGCTCTGGCTAATGCCTTCCTCGAGAACCTTCAAGCTCTTGGAGTAAACATTCAGAAAATGCGCGGCCAAGGTTATGATGGTGCGTCGAACATGTCCGGGAAGCAGAAGGGGTCCAGGCTCGCATCCAAGCAATCGTCACGAGAGCTGTATACACTCACTGCAAGGCGCACGGTTTGAATCTCGCCATTATACACGCCTCCGACTCGATGCACGCTAAGAACATGATTGCAACTGTCTAAACAATAGCGTTTGCCTTTGACTACTCTGCCAAACGGCTTTTGCGGGTCCAGAAGAACTTGAAAACTGACCCCGTGGGCACAGAAGAGATGGGTAGGAAAACAATACTTGCAACGCTCTGCGAGACCAGGTGGGCAGCCCGACATGATGCGCTTCACAGGTTCCTTACATTGTTCAGGTAAGTTGAGCACACAATTTACAATCGCACATTTTCATTGTGACTTCAGAGACATTTAGGAAAATAACTTTTGATAAATTACAAATTAATTCTAAAATAAACTGGTCTTTTTTATTAGTCTATAAAGTATTGTCGTGAGTTTTTAATGATATACCCCGACATAATTCTAGAATATAAATCTTAAAGGAAAATCACATGTTTTAAAATCGAAGATAAATGGTATCATATCCGAGTTTATCACGCCATATTTTACACTATAATTCTAGCATTGTCTGAAACCTCTCTAGAATGCACGTACGGCTTCGTAGAGTTAAAAAAACATCTTGCGTTTCCACCCTGTTGATATTTCATTACATGTAAAACCATATTTAAATCCGGTTGCCACATGCATACGCATGTTGTTCCAGGGCCAATATTACAAGTAACGGTAAGAGGGGTTACTATGCTCTTCAGTTGTGAAACGATTCGATGCACTTGGATTTTCGACGCTTATATGATGATTGAATGTAAGAAACATTCAGATATTCCATAAAGGGTTAAAACAAACGTTTTGGAGTTCCCCTTTGTGTGGAAACTGCTGTTAAACATTATACTGATCCAAAAATATGCGATAGATAACATTATTAGGGTTAACTGCAGCATGCGTTGAGCTACTGTGCAATGAGTTCTTTCTTCTACATATAGCATACATAAATGTGGATATGCCTATAGACATTCATTATGCATGGTACTTATACAGTTTCCGCAAAGGTACGACCTTGTGGTGGTACGATGTTTCATCCTCAAAGGCATGATTAATTTTTAATATATGGAAAATCATATACATCTTCATGAGTATAATGGATTGACTTGACGAAAACAGCAAGTGCCAAAACCAGGGTCCACAGGGCTTTACACACGGACTGGACAGAATTTGAACACACCGTTAAGAACTTTAGTTTTGCAAATATCACGATTTGTTAAAATACATTTACAAACAAATCCTTAGTGCATAAAATACAGTTTTTCTCGAAGTTTGTGCCGATAACTTAAGATTTAAGAATACATCATTTAAAACGTCTTAAATAAGTGCCAAAAGTTCACGTTACGTGCAGCATAACCGTGTACATGAATGCTGTACTCATCGAAATTTTGGTCAAGAACACTGGCTAATATTAAATAAAGTAATTCTGATGTAGTTCGCATTGCCATAAGCAGCTAAAAGAACTGTCTTTTATACACTAGTTGAAATTGTTGAGAAAAGTTTTTTTTATAAAATTATATGAAACAAAGCACCACTTACTGGTGTGCTGACATCCATTTAAATTTAATTGTGAACCACACAAAGTCACGTGATCCTGCACCCTGGAAACTGTAGTACACTGAAAAGTACAATACAGTTTAGAACTACCTACCAAGATAAAGACAATTGAACAATGTGTGCGTGTACTCTTCATTTTTCGCTACCACTTCGGTATCAGCGTCATGCTTAGTCATGACACACTAAATTCATGACACTAATTTCCCATATTATTTTACGCTAAAAATTATTTTAAAAATTCCCAAAATGTAGCATTATATGCATTTATGGAAAATAAAGTATTGCATGTCCTTTTTTAAAACGTTGACCGTCTTTGGCTTTGGCCGTTATTGAATCGGACCGTTTTGACCAGACAATGACGGTCTCGACAGAAGCATTCCGCATTTCGGGAAATCGAAATTGAAAGTGCACATTTTACTGTGGCGAATTTTTAATAAATACGCATAGGGATACGCCATTTTTGAGTAAACACACACTTTGTTGACTCTGAAAGAGACCTTGTGTTTGATGCTGTTAATTTATGAACCCAGTGGTAATAAATAATTACAACGGGCCACCAAATAGATCCAGAATAGAGGTACAATATCGCTTTATGATTATTAAGTCTTGACTATTGAAATAAATGACGGCGTCGCGGCAGTGTGTTTGTCTTAATGCTTATATTGTTTAACCTGTCAAGATAAAAAAGTTTTTTTAACGTTTACACATATTAAATTTAAACAAAAGCCGTTAATTGAATGGTGCTTCATATAAAATCACTGATAATAACGAATCTACGAAGATCGATTACAAGTACATTCGTACAATTAGTGCGAAATCGAAAGTAGATGGAAGATCTCAGGTTTGTTTGTAGCTAGAGTAATAAAACATAATATAAGTACTAGTTTTAATTGATTCCACCATTTAAGAGTATTTATTCCTTCTTTAATATGTTAAGATTTTATTCATAATCATTTGCATGAAAAACAAAACACAGAGTAATAGACAACCTTCCAGCTATATTTTACTGTTCAATAGAATCCTGTAACAGATCAGAAGTGGCAAAATATCCAGACGACAACATTTTATGAATGGTACAATACATATTTTGCTTGTGTTGCATCAAATTTAGTTTTAGCTCTCTTTACCTTGAACAAATATTGATATGTACATAAGCAACTTGTTTTTGATGAGCTCCAGAACAGAAGGGTTCAGTCCACTCGCCGATAACGGGCTAGTATACAATAAATGCATGCATGTAAATAAATAAAGCACAACTAGAGACTGAAATAAGTATCACCTTCAGGCTTGAATGATATTTCATCTGCATTTAATCTGCACAAGATTTTATCTTTGTGTTTGGAACTAACTGATTTTGCTGTTAGTATTTGTTTGCATGTGCTTTCGCCATTAGCGGGCTAGTTTGTCAATAACGAGTCACGTGATGTAAAGATTGTGGGTTTTTTCTCAAAGTCGATTTTACCTGTCCGAACTGTCAAAACGTAAACAGTGATTGTCATTGCCGTCATGTAAGAATTAAATACTTATATTCTATTATATAAAAATTGATTCTGGGCATAATTATTAAGACAAAGTTAATGAAATATTATGCTTGTTTTTAAGCAGATGTATAATGTCAATAAAATATTTGAAGGTCAACAAAATATAGGTCTGTATAGATACATGTATTTATATTCTGAGAACAAAGATTACTACTTGTAATCAACAGAAAAAAAATACCAAAAAAAAAGCGACTTCAATTAACATTTTAAATGCTAAGCCTCATCAATACTGACTAGATTAAACAGAGATCACACATATCTATATCCTGAGGTAAAAGATTACTACTTGTAATCAACATACAAAATAAAAGAAATAAATGATCGGAATTAACATTATATGATGAACCTACTTAAAACTGACTAAATAATCAACAGAGATCAAACACTACTGCTTGCAATATAAAACAAATGAAAGAAATACTCCGAGTAGCTATAGCACAAGTTCCATGGCCGTCCCCTCAGGGATACTTTTGAGAAGTTCTGAAAGTTTATTATATTGTGCCTCAATATAAGAATGTATGATAATGTTATTACATGAAGCACTACACCCCCTCTTTCTTCCTTTATTGTCGGCCAAGAAGGAAAGCTTGGGACAGGTTTTCCAGTCACCTCAGCTACTATCTGTCCACTCGCCATCAAAGACCGGAAAAATCCTGCCAACTTTCTGGGGACATGGCCAATGAGTAGACCGGAACACATGGTATCCCTTAATAACAGAGTTTTTAAAAACCAATTCCTTTTTTGTTGGTGCCGAAACCATGGAATCATCTGGGTTCTGTAATGAAATGGACACAAATTTATAGAGCGAACAATACTTACATTATTATGCATATTTACAAAGGTTTTATGAAAGTGCAATAACACAAGTTATTAAAATATGTACACGGCTAGCCACTTGTACTTTTTTTTATTTTACATGTAATTTTAAGATATGGTTTAATTATTCTGACGATAGTGCATAGTTATAATATGTTTTCTAATGAAAATGAAATAAAGTCGATGGCACGTATGAGTTTGTGTTTTATAATTATTATGTCTAATTATAGTGTATTTTAAATGAGCGATTTTGACCCATAAATTTGACCCTTGACCTTGTAGGATGACCTTGACCTTTCACCATTCAAAATGTGCAGCTCCATGAGATGCATGCATGCCAAATATGAAGTTGATATCTTCAATATTGCAAAAGTTCTGGCCAATGATAAAGTTTGACGAAAAACAACAAACAAACAACAAACCAACATACAGGGCAAAAACAATATGTCCTCCAGTATAGACTGGGGCACATATTAATATTCAATTCATATCAAGAAGTTTGAAACAAA
The DNA here is from genome assembly GCF_020536995.1 of Dreissena polymorpha. Taxonomy (NCBI): domain Eukaryota; kingdom Metazoa; phylum Mollusca; class Bivalvia; order Myida; family Dreissenidae; genus Dreissena; species Dreissena polymorpha. Next base: position 15,619,047 of record NC_068368.1, on the reverse strand, counting down.
CATTCACATTTTAAGACTCCTATCCCATGGTCATACAAGATACAAGAAACTTTTTTTTTATAAACAGTTAACATTAGCTATCAAAGCCTTTTTCAAACAATTGGTAATTTGCAATTAAACGTGTCTGTGAAAGTCATATACTAGTATGCCAGAACATGTCAAAATATAACGTCGTGAAATAATTGAAATCTATATGAAATACAGAACAGCTCTAATTAGTAGGCCTAGTGTTCAACCTACATTCTGTACTTCAAACACTTTTGAGACGACCCCTCTTGTCATTAAATTGACGACTCGCTTTTGGCAAAATTAGGTCAATTTACTTTCATGTCAGCAGGCCATTAAACATGCAAATGATCAGGGAAATAATATGATGGAGGAAAGTGCATACCCTGACCATGCTTTTAAGCAAAAAGACGCTGTGTTTGCATTTCATCTACCAAGATCAATAAACGTTCATTGTCAACAAACATTTTCAGTCTGCAAAAGTCCAAATAAAAAACCTCAACGAGTGGTGCATTATAATTTTAAAAGGCATGGATTAAATAAGATTTCCACTCTATTGAATATTTTTTTATTCGTTCAGGGCTTCGGTTCGTTATCAGCGAGTGGACTGTATGTGTATTAGTATAAAATTGAAAGCAATGGGTACTAGTACAGTTTAGAAAATTATAAAAAGGGTTCTGGTCACAATGTTTATTTTCCTGTTTTTGTGAAGCGGCCTTGGCCCCCAATTTTGTGAAAAAACAGAGTCTTGAACTGTTCGAAATTGTGAACCAATGAGTCCCGAACTTTCTAAAATTGTGAAAATTTGAGCCACGAACTTTTTGAAATTGTGAAAATTTGATTTGCGAATTTCCCAAAATTGTGAAAAACGGCTATTCTCACAGAAGGGAAAAATATCCTGGGTCAGCATTAAATTGTTACACTGATGCTCAGAAAAACCCATACAAATCTCCAGCTCGCTATTAAACACCAGAGAAGCGGTATAAAATGTCTACTTTTCAGTTGTACACTGGTGTGTAAACAGCAGAAAACTAAAAAGTTTATTTCAAAATATTTAAGTTTAAATTTTAATATTTTCCGATATAATTTGGCATACATTTACTTTAGTATACAAACAATATGTATGTGTAATTTGTAAGTTAAATAGTTATTGACTTACAGAAAACAGTTTTTTGTTGTCTGCTTGAAATTCAAATTTCCATGTAAATGCTAAGCACCGCCCATTTGAAAGGTTATGAACTTCTCTCAGCCAATAGCTAGCGGATGATTCAAATCAAGTTAACATGTAAATACAGATTCAACACTATACCAAATTGCTGTCTGCTCAAACACGTGTTTCTGTTTATAAACACTCTAATGTTATCAGCAAATCACTGACAGATAAACCCAGCCCACTGGTTAATGAAGGTTAACATTTTACCACCGCAAAATCAAGCAAGTGAAATCCGGCTTTTAAGCTGATGGTTATGTGGTAAAATAAAACCTTACCTGTGACCCTGTATACTTTAAGCATATGACCTGTACATAAATAATTTGTGTACATGAAATATGCTCATAGTATGCGGAGCACCAGCCTATAGTTCGAACGAGGAAAATCATATAGATGGGAGTTGTATTATCACAATAACGACCTTAGACTACACTGTGTCAGAATTTTTGTTTTGACCAGTTACAGTTTGCTTGATGGGACACAATTTTTGGAACTATGTACACTTTTGATATTTCCACAAGCCAAACAAAACAAACAATGTCTTATATGTTTGTTATAATGGGGCCATAAAAAAAGCCGTTTGCCGTTTTGAAACTTCGCTGTAATCAAACATACAAAAATAAATAAGTATTATATAAAAGTAGTAAGTATACAGTTTTATGCACCGGTATATTCATACCTTGTTCACGTGGACGCAGGTCCTGTTATAAAATTGCATGGTCACCATCAAAACATTGAGCTAGTGATCATTTTATATTTCAAGACATTTTAATATTTTTTCTGTATTTCAATTAACATTTATATGAATACTTAAATAAATCTTACATATGTATCATTCAATATAAATTGTATGTTAATGGATAATATATATATATATATATATATATATATATATATATGTAGTGTATCTGTCTTGTTAGCTGAAGATATACCAGATTATTATTAGAATTGTGTCAGTCTATTTGCTGTAGTCCATTTTATATTAGATTTCAAACTTAGATAACTTTTATATCTTTATCATTCAATATAAATTGCCTGTATATGGTTATATTTAAATTGTATTTGTTATATTTAGTGAAGGTTATTGAAACTTAGCAATTCATAATTTTATTTATAGTTAATTATATAAATAATTGTTTGTTTCAGCACACTTTTCATCTTTAGTTATTGTGTTTCAATTATTTCAGAATATTGTTTTAAGTGTTTAATTCACGTTGAAAACTATGGCGGGTAATGTTCCTGTATATGATGATGAAGGAGATCCTGCTGCTGGTTCAGAGGGAGCTGATTTTCTTGTTCACACAGATGAAACAGGTTTGTACAAGTCTTTCAACTATCAACTTAGTCTATACTAACTATTGAAGGTAACCTATTAACGACAATTGCTTATTACAACAAGACATTTGCCTAGTGAAAAGTGATCATCACGCCCATTTGCAAAGGTTATTTATTTTTCACTTTTATTAGTTAAAATAGCAATTAGCAAATGATATTTGGGTAAAAATTGGAAAAAAGCAACAACATAGTTATGATGTAATTTCTTGTTGACATAAGGAAAAAGATCACTAGACTTCCTAAATAGCAATTGACAAATGCCGTGTCTCAGTTAGCACAAACATCAATAAGATGAAGTTTATTTAGAAGTGCTTTTCCTTAATATGCACTAAAAAAAACCATTTATTTTAACTGTGTTCATAAGCTTTCAAAATATTCACACAAATAATAATGACGAGACAGTCATATGCAATCTATCAAAATAGAAGCAGCCTTAAATTTCATGGACCCACTTTTATTACGCTGCATTTATTAGTGAGCCTTGTGATTTAAAAAATGAGTGTCTTTCTAGTGAAATTGTCTTTATACCAGATTCGAGCGGCTATGAGGATACATTCAATATGATAACAGCATTAATAGACCTATTTGCGTATTAACGACAAGTACTAAAATTAAGAGTAGGCGAGGTTACTTAACATTAAAAATAATATATACAATAAGTAATATCAATCAATAATAAACAGCAGTTGATGAATATTTAACATACAAAATGTTAAAGAGGACTATTCATACTTATCAATGCATGTTCAGTAAATGTATACATACATGTACTTGTCGCACAAAACTATAATGAGGGGCTAATAAGAACTAAATTTAAGAACAATAACACTGAGAAAAACAGGAGACGCTGAGTAATAAACATGGTAAAGTGCATTGTATTCCTTTAAAATTTATAATTTAATGAACTACAGAAGATAATAATTAGCATAAATGTTTTAGAATCTTATGAAAGAAAATTTACGCGTTTATTTCCCTGTTTATTTATTTAAACAATTTAACCATTTTTGTGCAATTTAAACTTGGCCTTCACATACCAGGAAGATATTTACAACACCAATGAACAGATCAATTATCAATAAGGTGCATTGACTTAGGAGTTCTTTATATTAATTACTTACAATTAGTGTGTACACATTACTTTTTATAGTTATGCAAGTACACATTTTGATCAGAGTTGATCCAAATGAGACATAATAATTTTTTCATGAAACATTTAATAAAAAATTGTTAACAGAAATTGTCAATATGAAAAGAAAACTCTGTATTAGCTGTTGATATAAACCTTTAAGAGGTCAATTTTCAGTTTTGGTCAAGGAGTATGACAGTAAGGATGCAGCCATCCTCAAGCTGTTCTTTCATAAAGAACTCAAAGAGATTTCGCTGGTTGGGTTGATAAATTGTGATCCCCCCAAAGGTCCTGGCCTGAAGCTCCTAATTCGAAGCATAAAGACGAAAAGGGCAAAAGTTGATCCACTGATAAAGGGTAGTGTTTTTTATTATAACTGTTTTAGATATGTCCAAAGTAAAAAAATGGATTGCCCCTTATCCAATGTGGTAACAATTGCAGCAATTTTTAATATGGGAGTTGAAGACCTTCATGACAACCGATAAAAAATTTCATGTAATTAATGATAAATCCAAACTATGACAGTGAAGCAGTACTTGAGCACAGTCACCTGACTGGAAACATCCTAAGCATGATACAGCTCTATATATTGGGACACTAAATGTTGGGACACACCTCTGTATTGTATGTGTTATGTAATTAAGCACACAGGAATCTGCAGCAAGAATACCATGTAAAGGTTTACTGCACTTAATATACAACTTTCTTTTCATTGTTGTGAAAAATTCTTGTATCAACAATAAAAATAAGAGATTATAAATGATCAAATTTATAAATTGAACACTTGTAAATGTATAGACTACAGTTGTCAATACTGAGAAAAACATTTATTAAAAATCAGAATATCACCTAGATCATAACTCACATGTTTGTTTGTTAAACAGATCTGGATAATAAACTGAAAATGATTGAAGAAAGGGAAGTAACTGTACCAAGTGATGCCTTTGCAAAGTTGGCAGAGCACATGCGTTCAGAGGAGAAACGACAGATTGATGCTCAACAAAAAGAACTTGTCTTGTATCGTCCAGACTTTGTTAAGAAAATTGTAAACATTTTTTTCTGGCCAGGGAATGAAAAGACAGTAATTAAATTGAAGGTAAGATTTGTGTGCATGTTTAGAAAAAGAGTTTAAATTACAAATTTCCAAAAAATGAACAAAATCTTCAAGTGTAATTAGAAGTTGATTGTTCAACAATCTAAGTTTAAACATCTGATGTAAGCAACAATAAAGCTAAATTACTGTAGGTAATAAAAATATTTTCTTTTCAGTTTACATATCATTTAGCTTCTACAGCTATTCAATTGATTGTTTGTACCTGTACTTCATATATTTAACTGAAATCAGCAACATGTCTCATTAGTCATCATGTACTTATCACTAATCACTGTTCATAAATTTGACCAGCATTTAAGCAGGATTATGGCCTTTTTGTACTTAGAAATTACATGTTTAATCTTGTTTAAGTCTATACTTTTGTATAAAGTCCATAATTCAATTTTTCAACTAAAACCTCATGTCTTATGATCAATGACAAAGTGACGTGTTCTGAGACAACTTTTGTATTGTTAATCATAGGCAGAATATCTATACATTTAATGCAGATTGTTCCATAATTAAAGAAGTTAAATATATTGATTATTAATTACAACTTAAATAAACATCAAAGTATGTCATCCTTTTCAAAGAGAGACGTTAGTAAATAAAAAAGCTATCTGACAAAATGCCAGTATTGCTCTCATCAAGTGGAACTCTAAATTATGAAGATTATGGAATTACCGCGGTAATGCATGCTTTTTCTGACTTTTGATTAGTTGCTTTAATTAGAAACAATTTTACCATGTTTGGAAATGTACTATGCACATTTTTCTGTGATGCACCTTTTCTTGATAAAGCAAAATATAAGTTACGTTCTTAGTAATTTAAAACAAATAAAGTATAATCTTGCTCTTGCTACACTCTTTCTTTGCTGATATGCTTTTACATAATATTTTCTTACTATTAATTAGAATTAGCGTTTGCAAATAATGATGCAAGAAAGGTTTAAAAAAAACAGTCCATAGCAGCAAAAAAATGAAGTAAAATCCAGTGTCTGTTCTAAAAATTCAAAAGTAGGGTGGAAATCCCCTCCTTCTCTCTTTGAAAAATAGGGGGAATTTTTCAGAAACAGTTGGACGGGGGGCAATTATCAAATAATTTTTCTATACATTTTAGTTATTATGTTTAATTGTTTTACTTGAAATGTTTTAACATACCGTCAGGTCAGTGAAATACTATAAGACATGAATATAACAGCACTCTTTTCATGGTATTGAACTGACTTTACCAAAAAAAAAATGAGAATATGTTTTCACTATATATTTCTGCATTTTTCAAATAATAAAAAAAAGAACATTAACTGATTGGTCATCCTCTTCTTCAACATCAATATCGTCTTCAATTTTCTGCCGTTTACATCACGAGTCGCCTCAAAATGATTTTATAAATGAATTTCTTGTAAACCCATGTGTGCTTATAAACGAATGTTTAAAATTTTATTAACCTGCGTATCCGATATTTAATTCGCTTTGACATTCTGTGTTCCTGTCAAATACGCGAAGAAGAGTTAAGTGTGTTATAACTGCCAGATTTAAGTAGCTTATGAAGTACCTTACAGCGGGAGCTAGGCATCATCGAGACTGGCGGAACACGAAACAGAAGTGCACCAAGCTACCAGGCTGAAGATAGAAATCCTTCTGTTGCAGGCAGCGGTCAGTTTTCTGATCTTAAGGTCAGCTTTTCTTCAGTATTTTAAATTAAATATCTTTCTTAACACTGAAACGCACGTGTTTAAAACTTTTTTTTTAATTTGCAGACTTCCTTTTCCATTGCTGACTCGAGTACTTTTGAAGGAAGCATATCACGGGAGCTGCCAACTCAAGGAAAACCGCGCGATGCTTATGACGAGCGTATGGACTGGAAGGTATTGCAGTTCACTGACAATCCTTGAAAAGTCAAGATTGAAAATGAAAAAACAATTGCGGGGAAATTAATGCTTTTAATGTTACTTTGTAGTTATAAGCCCCAGATTAATGTTCATTAATATTACTCCACAATCAAATATTAAGGTCAAAAGTCTAGCTCTAAAGTCAATATCTTTATTTCCGGGTCTGTGACTTTTAAAACCTATTAATATGCTTCCCAAAAGGGAGGAGCGTTTAGGCACCCGTTTGTTCGTCCGTCCGAATTCTATTTTTTTTAATTGTGTGTGCATGGGTCTGAAACCGAGCACCATCCCATTTGGGCGAACGTGTGCATCCTTCTCAGGTCACCTTCGTTTCCGCGTGACATATCATAAAATCACCTGAATATGTTGAAACTTAATACTTTATCAATATATGATGTAAATGGGCATCGTTGCCAGGTGGTTCCGGTCCAATCATGTTTCTGGAATTTATTGCCCTTCGATTATAAAACTGCCATGTGATTATGTTGTACAGGTACCAGGATATAATGTTCCCAAGTAAATAAAAGATTATATGCACTTTCTCTTACGATAGACATCCATATATTTTCAGGTTGTTCGTCTTCAATATATTTTTTCAGGCATTCATCGCTTGTTGGAAAATAATATGAATCATTATATTAATGTTTCGTTTCTGTGTCAGACACTTATGGTTTGCGCTCTGTGTGTCCGTCTGTCAGTCAGTCTGTCAGTATGTCACACTTTTCTGGATCCTGCGATAACTTTAAAAGTTCTTCATATTTTTTCATAAAACTTGAAATATGGACAGATGGCAATATCGAGATAATGCACATCATTTCATTTTGTTCCAACGTCAAAAATTCTAGTTGCTATGGCAACAACAAAAAAATCTGACAATGGTGGAGTTTCACCGGTAGGGGACCATATTGCTTGATAAAAGTCTTGTTATACATGTATTAGCTATTATACACTTGTGTAAGCTGGTCATATTTAATTAATGTAATGTACGCCCAGTCCAACCCCTGACTTATGCCTTTCGGGGGCATATATCGCATACTTTGGCACGCGATGCTTTGTTATATTAAGATTTGTAAGTCACTGTTATACTACCCGTACGTTTATTGTCGCTGCTTCGTTCGTCTGGTGGAATGCTTATTGCTTAAGCGATTTACTTAAGTGTTTTGTTTTGTTTTGAATGCTCTATTTGTTCTGTTAATGATTCAGTCTTTATTAAAATTAACCTCAGCTACTCCAGTAAAGGTTAAGTATTTTTTCCCCTACCGGTTTCACCAGAGGGGACTTATGGTTTGCGCTCTGTGTGTCCGTGACTCCGTAACACTTTTCTGGATCCTGCGATAACTTTAAAAGTTCTTCATATTTTTCATGAAACTTGAAACATGGATAGATGGCAATATGGAAATTATGCACGTTATTTCATTTTGTTCCTACGTCAAAAAGTTTGGTCTATGGCAACAAATAGACTAGAAATACTGCTGAAAACGGTGGTTTTCTGGATCCTGCGATAACTTAAAAAGTTCTTCATATTTTTTCATGAAACTTGAAACATGGATAGATGGCCATATGGAAATTATGCACGTCATTTCATTGTGTTCCTACGTCAAAAATTCTGGTTGCTATTGCAACAAATATATATAAAAAAATCTGACAATGGTGAAGCCGGTAGGGGACATATATTGATTGGCAATAGTCTTGATATAACTTGATTGTTTTTAATGATGGTCACTTACTACTTATCAGATGTATTATCATACACCGTTATTCCTTTAAAATAAGTATTGCACTTTTCTAGTTTTATAATCATTTGCATTTAAAATCAATTTTTTTACCACAATCTAACTCAATGAATTGTTTTATCCCTTCATTAAATGTTGCTTATGTCCCAAAAATGTATTTTTTGTGTTTTATTTTTGTTTTTCGTACCAAAAGAATCGTCATGGTACTTTCTATATTTGACAATTTTATTTTGTCATTTCAGAGTCGTCCACAATCATGCTTGATAGATAATAATATAGTTCAGCATCACATTCAAGGTTGGAAACAAGGGCATGATATTGGTCAAAATAATGGAAGCACCCAAGTTCATGACTCCAGATGTGTCAAAGAATTACATTTCGATGATCTTGCTATAACCACTGAGGTTAAAAAACTGCAAGCAGAGAAGTTTAAATGGGGTGCCGTTGCTCAGCAGTTTACCTTAAACACCAATTTGAAAGTAAAAATTTTCAAAGGCGACATTACCAAGTCTGTTAACGATGCACTGGTGTGTGGCATTGGAACAGATACGCAGTTTAGTGGATTGGTAGCTGACGCGTTGAAAGCTGCAGGTGGATTTGACTTTAAAAAGGCTGTTTCTAAAACAATCACAAGTTCAAAAACAGGAAAACCTGGTAAGGTAATAAAGTGCGTGTCTGGGAAGTTAAAAGTAAACTGGGTCATCTTTGTTGTATGTGATAAGCTGAATGATATCGATACAAAGCAACTTGCCATGTACAGAGAATGTGTCTACAATTTAATGAAAAGGGCCAACGAATGGTACATACCGAAGATTGCAATCCCATTATTTAAAACGGGTAAGAAATTTTATTTTATTTCCCCTTATGTTTTCGTCTATTCTCACTTGTCGTGAACATAAGACAACATATGCTAAGCCGTTGGACAAAATTTCGTGACACTTTACTGAAATAATGATGGGATGACATAATTTCTTTTTTTACCTTGTTCTAGGCCGCTAGATATATAGGTTAAATATCTCTTAAAATCTGAACATAAATTTAAAAACTGAAAATTTCAAAACTATTTTCTTGAACCACAAGACCCAGATTTGTATTTTGCAAGATACATCGTTTTCGTCTTGACCAAAGCTTGTTGAAATTACTTTCCTGTGCAAACAATTGAGCACATACTTGGGGTCTCATTCGTATACACCTCGGGTTAAAACGGGCCACGTTGCAGCGGTCATTTAAAACTTCAAGCAAAAAATATTTTGTGTTTATCCGATATGTATTTAGGTGTAACTGCTAGAAGGCAACATTGTAAAGTTGTCCCCAATAAAACAATTTAAACCATGTCCATTGTAATAATACTGGCCGAATCGACAGTTTTAATATAGAAAAAACAAATAACTTTTCACAATTGTTTTACACCACTATTTCTAAAAGTTCATTATTAAATATGCAACATCGTAAAGTTCTCTTCCACGTGGGTTTTAGATATCGTGCCTCTTGGTCAAAACTGGTCATTCCCCGGCGATAACTTTCATATGATTGGCTTTTGTTGTTCACATATAATCGTCGATATACTATATTGGGAAGATTGTTATCCAGTGTTCGGATTATTTTTGTAGAAAATTTGCAGACCAATGAGAACAACATCCAGAAGTGTGGGATTGCATTCATACGGGCTCTTGATAATTTCGTAGACGACATAGAAGGGAAACACGTTAATGTGAAGGAAATCCATCTTGTAAATACTAGTGACCTCGTTACAAGCACACTTGTAAAAGTATTCGATGCCGCTAGCAAACATTACAGCCACGATGCTTGTAAAGCGGCTAAAGAAAAACAGAAATACTTTGAACATGGTAACTACATAAATTAACATCGATGAAATCGTTAAAATAAGCACGTCAAGTCATCTATCAATATTTGTCACAAAATACAATAAATACATAAATACACATGTGCACTTAAGTTATGAATTTCCAACTATTAAAGGAACTGAACCCCCCAGCGATGTAAGTTGTGGGGACGATCAGCGATGCGTAATTAACAGTGATGGCGCACGTGGTTTCGCACGTGTTAGCGCGAATGGTGGAGCTAGATGTATGTTTACGTTGGATCACGAGACAGAGGCTACCCATGAACAGGTACTGTCTTCTTCGACACAATCGTCCGTTGATTCTTTGTTTCAGACTGAATAAGTATTTTTAAACATCTATCCCTTTTGTTGAAAAGTTCGTATTGTTTTACCTTTACCTGACAATTGGTTATTATGTTTTCAATCATATATACCCGCTGGTATGTTTTAATTTCTGCATTTTGTTACATTTGTGTAACATCATGCGCGTGGTATCTTAGACGGTACACGTTGCAGAAAATACAGAAGTGGGAAGATGATTAGCATAATAAAAATTGCAAATTGTTTTCAAAGATCGACATAATTTGCTATATTTTAAGTAAAGAAGTTTTCAGCAAAATATTTTATATTCGATTAAAACGAAAACCAATAATTAAACGCAGTGACATTTAAATATACAATTTGTATGGCATCGTCGCCTAATCTACTAGTCTTAAGATCACATCGGCATAGCATTAAATAATGTATGTTTTGTATTAGATTGGACGTGAATGGCCAAGAGAGCGTCCACCAGTTATGTTTGCGGGTATATCAAAGCGGTATGTAAATGAATGGATAAATAGCGTATTTTGACTTTTTCAGAAAATGTTATTTATATAAAAATGCTTTCGTGTAAAATATAGGATTAAAGTCGCATAAATGATAACAAATGAAAAGAATAACTGCACATTTAAACAACACAAATTTTGTAATTTTCGGATAACCAAATGGACCGCAGAATGGCTGTTCACCTACTTAATTTAAATTCCAGGATCTTGTTAAAATGTTTAATTGAACATTTATTTAACATCAAATCTAGTAATAATTTTCGTACACATTGTGTTTTTAATGATTATTTTTACGATATCGCTTTAAGGCTAAGGCATATGGTAAAAGCGCGATGTCATGTCACTTGTGTGTGTTTACCCTTGCAGTCAATCTCTGTTGGTCTGTCCCAATTTAGTTTTCTAAGTTTGTGGAGTTAAATACATCGAACGATAAAATGTATTCCCTTACATTCTGGTATGCCACCACCGCGAAGTTTGAATTTGTTGCATCACCCGTGATTAACTTATTCCTGAGTTATTTTCCCTTGAACGTAACTGACAGAGCGGTACAATTTATAATCGTTGTTTGTGATTAAGCTATGGTCTGTATTTTTAGTTAGTTGTAAATTTGGTTCATGCTTGGTATGTTAATAATTTCATATGTTGAGCCACTTGATTGGGAATACTTGTTAATATCTTAGCGTGAATGAGCAATTAGAATGTACCTTATTATTTGCTCATATTTCTTATAACTTTTACTTTAACGTTTAAACTTCTAACAGTGAACAATGCAAGCAGATTGTATTGAATGCTCTGGGACTGAAAACATGGACTGAGGTGGAAGATTCCTACGATCAGGCAGACAACATGCTCCAGTACACTGGTGAGAATATCATGGGTCCGGCTGATATTGTTATCGTATTGTAATGTGACTTTTTATGCCCCCGAGGGCATATAGTGATCACACTGTCCGTCCGTCTGTCCGTCTGTCTGTCCGTCACTTTTTGCGTTTAAGTTTCGAAAAAAGCTCATAACGTCTATGTCGCTTAAATTTAGATGTAACCTTCATACATGTATTTGGTATGCATGTGTATATGGACAAGGCCTTTCCATACGCACACACATATTGACCTCTTTCACCTTGACCTTGAACTTAGGGTCCGCGTTTAGGTTTCGAAATCTGCGTTTAGGTTTTGAAAAATGCTCATAACGTCTATGTCGCTTCAGATGTAACCTTCATATTTGGTATGCATGTGTATATGAACAAGGCCTTTCCATACCCACACAAATGTTCACCCATTTGACCTTGACATTGAACTTATGGTCCGCTTTTAGGTTTCAAAATCTGCGTGTAGGTTTCGAAAAATGTTCATAACTTCTATGAAAGCGTTTTCGGGGTATATGTCGACCTATGGAAATAGCTCTTGTTTTTATCTCGCAAGTGAGAAACCTTGCAGATAAGATTATGTCATAGCATATTAATATACAGGAGGTAAGGAAACATTATCTAACAATATCTAAATGAAAAATATCCTTTGGGTTGAGGAGAAAATGATCTTTACTGTGATTGATTTGTTTGATTATTGATACAAATAAAAATGAAGAGGATAAATTGGAAAAAGCTTGTATATTTACATAAAAACTTCAAATTATTCACTGATATAAACAAGTTTTAGATTAACTTAAACTAAAAATGTTAGTAAAACGATCTGCTTGCAGATGATGTTTCAACATCAGAAGGACGTATACATTTTTTGGCACGCGCTCTCGAACTGGCAAAGATGGGCAAAACAAAATGGACTGTGCATATCACAGTAAAAAGAAATGGCGTGGAAGTACCGGTTGATAAGCAATTGATAGGCAAACATTCGAGTCAAATAATAAAGGAAATGAAAAAGAAACCTTAATGCATACACTTATATAAATTGGCCGCCATCCATTCTGAATTCTGCAAGACGCAAATCTAAATAAAATTTTTATCTATTGTAAACTCACAAATTGTTAAATAATTGCAATTTTCCTACAGTTATTTTAGGCGTCCAAATATGATGAGTTTTACTGATGGCATATGAACAATGTGAAATTATAATGATGTGTATTGTCATAAAGTAGAAATCTGAAAGAGGTGAACTGATATTGACTAAGAGACAAGCACTTGGCGATATATTCTACATTTCACATTTCTAAGCGTCGAACCAGAAAGAATTATATGCCAGAATAAAACTTAAAGATTTATTTATTTTTAGACTAAGTGTGCATGAAATCAGAGTTGTATTTATAATGGATAAATGATGAGATACAACTAACATGTATATTTTACTATGCCCGCAAATGTGATTTTTCTGTACATCAATTTTTTGTTGTTGAACGGATTCAAATTCTACTTCAAAGTTATGACTTAATCGTGGACCGGTAGATGGAAAAAACTATTATAAGAAAACAGTTAAGTTTGTAAAAACATCACTAATTTACATAGATATGTTTTGTAGTCGATGCTATAGTATTTTTGCAAGTGTGTATTCTCAATGGCATTATATTTGTTAAAGAATATTAAAGCAGGGCGAATTTTTACTTGATCTGTAAATACTTTACAGGGACCACTATTTAAAGAGTATCCCTTATTGATGCCAAATAATGTGTTCTTAATTTTACACCTACAAGGTAGCAAAAACGTTATGTAAATACACATTTTGGGCAGCCTTCATAACTTACGTTCACACTTCTTGTTTGTTATTACTTTTAAGGATTTTCATTACTCAAAGTGTTATGTTCATACGAATTAAGGTATGAGTAAGTCTAGCTTCCTCTATGCTATTGTAATATAAGATATCATTTTGTTAAGTCACCATGTCTGCTCAATATCTCCTATACCCTTTGCTGGATTTTCACGATTGCCTGGATTGCCTCACATGTAAAGAGCATTGAGAAACATAGCATAAAGCACGAGCCAGTCATGCCGGTTCAAGGTCAATGTCCTTTTTAAAGGCCAATTGTATTTAGTCTCATTTTTTTATTCCCGCCATTTCTCCTTTACACCAACTTGACTAAATTATGAAGACACAAAACAGTCACACAGGCTTAAGGTCAAGACAATACTGCATGTCTCAAGCGTGAGCCTCTATATTAGCGTCTAGTCCATATATTTATACCCATTCAATGATTTTCATTAAACACGCCTTCATGGTTAAGGTCATTAGAACGACGTACAGAAGGCATGAGTACGTTATGCCGGCTCAAGGTCGAAATTCATGTTCGTGTCAGCTCTATACATCCAATACCCATCGAAGGATTTTTTAAACTTGGCTGCATTGTTAATTCATTGATGCGATGCGCAGAAAGGACGATTCAGTCTCACGGGTTTTGCTAACTCGTGGAAGTGAATACTTTAGCGTTCATTTTCTTTGAAGCATGCTTCATATCTTCTGTACCCATTGAACGACTTTTTTTAAAAGATTATGTTATTCAAAAGATGTATAGAAGTGAGCAAATAACGTTGGTTGAAAATCAAGGTAACCACTTCGAAGTCCAAAACAATATTGAATAGAGATATTACTGTAGTCTCATGGATTGGAATGTCTTGTTGGTTGTACAAATTGTTGAGCTGTTGTGTTTTTAAGTGTATTAAATTGAAGATGTAGCTGTGATCTTTTTACATGCTTTGAATAAAACTGTATTATACAGAAATTGTGTCGATATATAATATAAATATTTATGATTACTGTTCTATTGTCGCTTTTTGTATTGTAGGGGTTCTTTTGATTAAAATGTACATTAAGTCAAATTACTTAATATCGACACAACTATTGAGTTCTACTGAAGAAGCATTCTCATAAAAGCGTCGCTTTATTGAACATGATATTAGTATGAGAAATTAAAACACGCGGCTGAATATTTTTATGAAAAACCAATATAGCTCATCAATATCAACCTAGCCATTATGCATCAATTGAATTCGCTACCGTTACCAAACGTTGACTAAACTCATGCAAAACGTGCCTGAAAACGTGCACGAACAAACCCGAGTGTATGAAACAATCAAGGCGTGTAATGAAGGCTAATGGAGTTCACATGCCAGGTTAATGGTGTCAAAGTAAGCTATAATCTATGTATCTAAATAATCGATTAAGTACTAACATTCAAGTACGTGTCTTGCCCCATACAAAGGATTGTTAAATCAACACCAATTAAGAAAGATCGCGCAAATAATGATATATGTTTGCCTTAGGATTGATTGTGGGTTAAAGTCGAGGTTTTTCTCTCATTCTTAACATGTAACAGACGACATAACCCTCTTTCGCTATCTCAAGAACACATGAGGCCTATCGAAAAATCACTTTTTAGCTTATCTTTTTTTGAAAAAAAAGAACTATTCGCCTTTTGTCTTCACCTGAGCGTCGGCGTCCGGTTACGTTTTGTGTTTAAGTCCACTTTTCTCATAAAGTATCAAAGCTATTGCATTCAAACTTGGTATACTTACTAACTATCACAAGGGGACTGGGCAGTCAAAGTAAGATAACTCTGGTTGGCATTTTGACAGAATTATGTGCCCTTTTTATGCTTAGAAAATTAAACATGTTTTTAAGTTTTGTGTTTAGGTCCACTTTATTCCTAAAGTATCAAAGCTTTTGCATTCATACTTGCAATATTTACTAACTATCATAAGTGGACTATGCAGGCAAAGTAATGTAACTCTGACTGGCAATTTTAAGAATGATTTCCCCTTTATACTTAAATTTTTTAAAGTTTCGTTACGTTTTGTGTTTTGGTCCACTTTTCTCTTAAATTATCATAGCTATTTCTTTCAGACTTGGAACACTCGCTAACTAGCATAAGGGGACTGTACAGGACATGTTGCATAACTCTGGTTGGCATTTTGACGGTATTATGGCCCTTTTATACTTAGTTACTTGGAATATTTGGTAAAATTGTGTGTTTAGATCCACTTTAATTTTAAATTAGCAAGGCTATTGCTTTCAAACTTCGAATACTTTCATACTATCATTAGGGTACCGTACCTGGCAAGTTGAATTTGACCCTGATCTTTGAATGACCTTGACAATTAAGGTCAAATTATTTAATTTTGCTAAAATTCCTATTACTTTATTTATGATCAGGTTTGATTTATACTTTGACAAATCCACACTTACCTGACCTACCACAATAGACTCAACCCAAACCATCCCCCACGCCCCACCCCACAATCCCCACCTAAAAAAAATCAATGTTTACGCCCCCCCCCCGACCCCA
The DNA here is from genome assembly GCF_020536995.1 of Dreissena polymorpha. Lineage (NCBI taxonomy): Eukaryota > Metazoa > Mollusca > Bivalvia > Myida > Dreissenidae > Dreissena > Dreissena polymorpha. Next base: position 15,602,757 of record NC_068368.1, on the reverse strand, counting down.
CCACCGAGCCCAACCCCCCAAAAAATAATTATTATTTTTGAAACATGATTACAAAAACACAAATATTTATTTTTATTATATTATTTTTGCAAGACCGTCCAAACATCCCCCTTTATTTTCTTTTTTTCTTATTTTGGAAATAATGTAATAATTGACCACAACCCCACACTATTCACCCTATTCCCCCCTCACCCATCCCTCCTTGTTGATTGAAGTAGTGAGGTAGGTCCCTTCACCTTTAAAAAGAAACACAATAGATGAGCGGTCTGCACCCGCTAGGCGGTGCTCTTGACTGACTAGTCATCTTGAGATCACCGTTTCTCGTGGAAGCTTTTGCTCTAAAAAAAGAAGAATCCAACATGCTCGAAATTGTAACATGATCCATTCTTGCTACGAACATATGACGTAAAATGTCCTTGATGAAGAAAGGGTAAGCAGTACACGCTGCACAAGCATATCAAGTTCACTAAAACAAAGACACATTGAGATCGATAATGGCTTTTTTAATGCCGTATAATAAGCATGCTATTTATCAGTAAACACACGGACAATACTAACCAAACGTTAGATCAATACATGACATCGGGCCATAGTCCAAGCACTAGGTAATGCGTTTTGCCGATGAATATTATTAATAGGTTTTTCTGTAGCATGCATTGAGCTATTGTACTGGTGTTTTCTAATGCTTGCTTTGTGCTTCTATTATTGCTTGTATATGTGACTATGCGTATACATAATTATATCTGATAGTCATCAAGCTTCTAAAGTGGTGCAACATTTTGTTAACACCAGATTGCGATTGTCACCGACATCCACCAAGGAATGGTTGAATCTTAATATATGGAAAATGTTATACATCTTCATTAATGACAAGTAGATTATTGGTTTTAGACAATTGTAAACTGCCGGTCTGGAGCCGCGTGTTTAGTCAATAATATGCAACCTAACGGCAATCGACTGTACTGAGTATTTGGAAACAAAGCTACAGGTAACTTAAGTAATATTACAGTTTGAATTTTGAATGAAACAATATAACAGGATACAGACGTGTAAAGCGTTTAATGCATAATTTTACCTATTATACGTAGAGGGATTTTTGTTCTAATCAAGCTTTATTCTTAACAACACTTCGCTATAAGTACTATGATTTTCTTCTTCAGAAACTGCACTCCTTTTAAATAGAAGGCGCCTATTTGTTAAGATTTTTTATCTATACAAAGATGCACCGATTCTTCATAACACATTAAAAAAGGCCTAAAATTACCCTAAATATTTAAACGATACGCATCATTACAATAAGACTTATACACATGAACAAACAAGTTAACATCCATGTCCGAATTTTTTTTAACTTTGGCCGTCTATGGTTAGGGCCGTCATAGAACGTAGCGGACTGTTCTGACCGGATATCGACCAACGTATTTCGTATTTTAGGGAAATCAATATTCCTATAAATATGCGGTCGATATACATCGACCTCATATCGTTTAACGTCATTTTCCAATAGCATCGGTCCGACATGAATTCATGTCGGTAGCTTTAACGGCTGCAAATTCATATAAAAGCGCAGAATAATCATGCAAAAAATTATTAAACATAAAATATAAACAATATATTATGAATTGCATTAGAAGAATGTATATAAAAACTTACAAGTAATAATATTCCAAGCCTGAAAACACTACCACTGTTCAAATTCCATATTGTGCACTGAGTAAATTGAAAGTTGCATAATGTTACCTCATTGGTCGGTTATAAATCCCTTGTTTCTCAATATATAGTATTCGATTTAGACGAAAATAATAGTTTACGTGGAACGTCATATAAGTTTTCCATTAAAGCTTTGATATTATCGTGTGTGTTTATGAACGTTATTAGTTATGTTATACTTCTTTTTGTATTTCATTTAGAATTATAACGTGTAGCCCTTTTTGTTAACGGTTTTAGCAAAATATTCGCGCCTTAAGACACAGAAAATTGTTAAAGCGACACATTCATTTAAAGGTATAATGTAAACAATATGTAATAAAACCTATATTTTTGGTATTAATAAATTCAATTGACATGTTGAATTCGATACTTGTAAAGGTGTTTATTCTTTAACAAGATGTCGCTGATATTGTCAATTTCAAAAACTGTTAATGTTCTCAATATTGTCCTGGATTAAATAGTTAATGAAAAATCACTTTGCCTAATTAACAAATATATATTTGACGTGTTCTTACTTTATTTTTAAACGTATACACTTTATAAAGTTTGTATACGTTTTGTCCGTTGCATTCAAAACCTTAAATACGTATTAAAACATTGAGGTTTAAGATCATGCTGTCATTTTAACCAGCAATAAATCGTACACAAAAACAAAAGGTTAAAGTTTAATATTGATTAAACTGATATAGCACGAGATCAACGACCAAAAAACGAAACGCTAGTACGCACACAGCCACAAATGCACAGATACACACACGCACTTGCGCACACATCGACAGTCGCACACACGCACATTTTGTGTTAAATGCAATCGTGAGAGACAATCAAGGATTACATTATTTCGCCTCTTTTATTTCTGGTGGAAAATCAAATGGGAGATTCAAGAGATTAGAACTTTTCACGCGCTTAAATTGACGCGGATACAAGCGAAGATATGCTGAATGGTATGTATTCGAAGCATATAGAGAAATTGAAGTTGCAAGTATTTAAAAAAAGTCATTACTTGATGATTATTAGCAATACTAATTAAAACATGTGTAATAAAAATATTATTAAACTTGTCATATGAATATTTCAATATTAGTATATGTGAAGGTCAAACTGATTAATTGGTTAAATACGCAACCGTCACTGGATTCCAACCCCGTCAGAAATAAAGAGTTGTTGCCACTCGACGCATGCCTTTTCTGAGCCCTGGACATATCGACAGGCGGCAGTTTCGATCGGGCGTTTGAATTTTACTTTTAGACTGTTGGCACGAAAACGCTGCAGTACAGATTTCTGTTTTGTGAGAACAACATTGTTTCAATGCCAAAAGTATATGGGAAAAATTGCCGACCGATGTGAACTCTCCGTCGTGGAAATGATGGGCGGTTATTCAGGCAACGGGTCTCCTTGTTTTGATATGCGCGGCTCGGTAGATTTACATAACGTTGTTGCCTTTTTCTATGCAATTAAATTTATTTTCGCCTAATTTTCTGCACGGCGATCGCATAGTTTTTTCAAGGACGCCGTCCGGTACTCCGGCAACTTTTGTCACATGCTTTTAAGCAGCAACAACCGTCGATCATTTTGGAACCCATATATGGAATCTATATTCGTGTTTTTACTTTGTCCCTGTAGTCCCTGTATAATTGACCGTATTCAGAACTCCGCTAATGCTAAAGTACAAACATCGATATCGAAAAAAATCAGTTTGTATTGAACTCCGAATAACTACTATTAAAAGGCGCCAATATAAGAACTTTCAAATCGACCGGCACTCGTTATAATTAGCACAAAATCTTCTTTGTGTATATATGCGCTTATATGGCTACATCAAGAAAATGCGAACACTTTCGCATGATTTATTTTGGCTTAAAATAAACAATAACCATAGGCGGATCCAGCGGGAGGGCGTACGCCCCTCCCCCCTAAAATTGCCAAATGAAAGTCAATTTAATGTTTCACACTTAACTAGATCTAAATCACCCATTTAAACTTGTCAAAGCCTTTAAAATCACTAAAATCATTGGGCTTCGCCCCCACCACACCCCCGTAGACCCCCAAAACTATAAACTATTCACTTTTTGGCATTATAAGAAGGTACTTTGAGGAAAGTATGTAAGGTGTGACATGCTCGAGAAGTGGCTGTCAAAGCCTTCAAAATCATTAAAATTGTGAAGCTTCCGGGGGGCTTCGCTGGACCCCCTTAACGATAAACTATGCACTTGTTTGGCATTATAAGAAGGTACTTTGATGAAAGTATATAAGGCGTGACATGCTCGAGTAGTGGTTGTCGAAGCCTTCAAAATCACTAAAATCGTGGAGTTTACGGGGGGCTTCGCCCTAGCGGCCCCTGGACCCCCAGCAAATCTTTCGATATCCCGCCCCACCACCCTAACCAGAAATCCTGGATCCGCCCCTGATAACTGTATATATTTATTAAAAAAGAGAAATAAGAATAAAAAAATGATATAATGTTTCTTCCAGGTACAGCTGAATGTCGTTACACGTTCGTGATCGCCTTGCCAGAGTCGGTTTTGAAACCAAAATGTAGAGATATGTTCCTGTCAGAAACGCGTCAGACTCACATATCACTCATAATTATTGACGCTCGATTGCTCATTGTCGGCTCGGGTACTACTGTGTAATTTGGAGTTCACCCCTAGCTAGATTCAGCCAGCGTCACGTATCAATGATAAATCAATACATAGAAATAAATCAAAAACACATATTATAATATCAAAACCTGCAAAATAACAATTTAATTAAAATTAAATTGAAGATAATGTGAAAATAAAAAGTGATCCTTAGCAAATTTTGAGTAGTTTATATTTTCCGTACCCGGGGTACATTCAAGTATACTTAAGAGTACCCGGGGTACATTTAAGTAGTACTCGAGCCGACAACGACCAATTGAGCGTTATTGACGAGGCAAATCGTATTTCTCAATAAGGTGAAGTATTCAGATCCGAATATCAGCAACTGTGCCAGCTGGGAAGCCCCGTTTTGGCTTTAACAGCCGCAAGCATAATAAAAGTGAAAAAACATATTTTTAAAGTCTTGCAAATATACTCCATGATTACAGACATAATATTGAAATCCCCAAACCAAGATTATATTTACATTTAGTGTAGGAAAAGGGAAAGAATGGAGTATGAACAAGAGTTGAAATGGTTGATAGAAAATCTAAACGAGAAAGGGGTAATTATCTAAAAGAGTTTAGTATAGTGTCGGCTTATTAATACAGTTTCATAGACTATTGTCGCTTTTAAGGAACTATTCGAATATCAGTATTATGTTTCGAGTATTATTTTATCATGGGCCTCGTATGGCGTATTGGATGGAAATAAACACCTACCATATATTCTTTAAGAAATGTGATATTTAGTATTATTCTTTGTTTGCTATCAAACACATTTTTTATTAAAGGATACATTTCATAACGTTGTGCAAATAATTAATGATGTATACAACTGCTAGTTTTAACATACACATTAAGGTTTCATTAATTTTAAGAGTACAGAAAGCTGAAAAGTGTTTTGGTTTGTTGTACAACATCAATTGGTTAAATGTAACCTATGCAAAAAATATTTTCGTTCAAGATAATTCAAGGTAATTCTATAAACGACAAATGCACTGTGTGTGTTGTGTATGTTTTTTTTCAAAATGTAAAAAAGTAGTTTTACAACACAATTTTTACACATTTGAGAGGTAATCGCTCACATTTATGTCTAATTAATGATAATTTTATGCATTAGCAAAGATTTAACAAGAAAAAACTGAAGTATAAGTTGAAATCAATTTGCTATAGGAAAACGACGTTAACAGTTTAGACGTAATCGGTAGATTACGTCTTCTCATTTGGACTAAGAAATCAAAAGTGAAAGAGGTTGATTACTTAAAACGATTACGTATTGTTGTACAATATTGTTAACGATATAAACAAGTTTTAACCACTCAAATATACTTTGTGCTTGTTGCCGCAAATTTAAGAACCCAACAGACGACCAATAAGAGCCTGTTTAGATGATGTAATAATTATTTGTTAGTTATAGCTATCAGTTACAATTACAGTTTGTGAATGATTTTATTTGTAAACCGACACAATTTAGGCATGTTATTAAATGTTTACACAAAAGTTTTTTTTAAAGGTATTAATTGAAATTATAATAAAGATATAATCACGAACTGAACTCTGAATTTCGATTACACAATTCGTACAATTAGCGCGAAATCGAAAGTAGATAAAAAATCATATTTGTTTGGTAGCTTGTACGATTTAACATGTAATGTAAATGTAAGTTTAGATTTGAATCATCATTTTGGATTTTTTCTTTATTGTTAATTAATTCAAGGTTAATCTATGTATTATAATTAGTTTAATAAAAAAAACATAGACATTCTATGAATTACGTTGTTTCAAGATAGCTTATCTGAACACACATGTATAACCAGTGACATATATGTTACAAATAATATTGTAAGTCAAGTCAGGTAAATTTTATCTAAAGTCGGCAAGAGTACATAACATGTCAACATAAGCTATAATTAGCTTTAAAGCGACATTATTTACTAATGTATAATAATAACATATTAAAAGCAGCTGTTAAGGGAGACAGTAAAGTAATTAAAACATGATTAAGACAAACGTTAGCTAACGTACATAATGGCATAAATGACAAAGCATTTGTCAAACAAAGGGAAGTAACATAAATAAAACATAAAAATTGAGAGATTTGTGCTTATCTAGACCATAGGCCTACACATAAATTACGACAATTTAAAAAAAAAATAAGCATGGCAAAGAGGCTTTTAAGCACATGGTAGTTTATATACATATGAGATAGAGCAGTACAACTAAGACAAGTTTAGCCAAATAAGCAAAACAAAACAAAATATAAAGCAAAGTAATAAGCAAACGGCAGCATAACTAGAAACGTGTCAGGTTTGCAGTACCAGCCTGCATACTCCCTCCCTGATAAATTGGAACGAAGATATGGACAGCTATGTCTGATTGCAGACTGAACAATTACATATCTTTCCATTTCAACTTGAGATCATGGTTTTAATTTGCTTGGCTGGTATGTTGTCTCTCTTAAACTCTAGAAAACATTGATATATATCAAACCAATGAGCAACTTATTTTTCTTCGACACTTTGATCATACCTGTACATAATTGTACAGCTTACACCAGGAAAATCATTTAGCTGAAAGTTGTAATACTGCAACTTAGAAATCCATTATGTATTTACCCAGCTAACAGTTTTTATTCCATTTTCACCATTATTGCTTTGGCATATCCGAAAACTATTTCTAGCAACAAAAAACATTTTCATTAAAAGAGCATCCTTTTCTTTCATTTTAATTAATTCTTTCCCTTAAAATGTGCTGCCTTGGAGATAATTTTTTCAATGTGTTTTTTCAAGAAATAATTGTGATATCAAACAACACAAACAATGTATTACATGTTAATTATAATTTGGTCTTAAAATGGCTTCTTGCTGGTCTGAAGGCTATGGTCTTATTAGCAGTCCCTATATAAATTTCAACTCACAAAAATCTTTAATGTTTTGATACTATCTTATATAATCTTTAACCTTATATATACACACATAACAGATATAACTAATATTCAAGAAGCAACAGCATACAATTTTAAGCCTTTAATATATTGAATGTAGCATGCCCTGTTAAAAATGGTATAAACAAAAATACTTACAAATTTATAAATTTGCTAGTCGTAACAGATGTTATTCAGATTTCCACAACTTTGGAAACACACATCTAATATGTACAATGCTGTCCCATTTTATTCACTAAGTGACGTACACATATATGGTATGTGATTTTATGAAAGTTAATGTGTCAGCTTTGCTCGCCGCCAAATGTTAGTTGGTTATTAAATAATGCAGAGTAAGTCTATTTGCTGTATTCCATTTTATATTAGATTTCACACTTAAATAAAATGGTATATATATATATATTTATTATTCAAAGTAAATATCCTGTAAATGGTAATATTTAAATTGCATTTGTTATATTAAGTGAAGGTTATTGAAACTTAGCAATTCATAATTTTTAATTGATATTCAATGATATAAATACTTGTTTGTTCAGCACACTTTTCATCTTCAGCTACTGTGTTTCAATATTTTCAGAATATTGATTTAGTGTTTAATTTACATTGAAAACAATGGCGGGAAATGTTCCTGTATTTGATGATGAGGAAGATCCTGCTGCTGGTTCAAAGGGAGCTGATTTTCTTGGTGACACAGATGAAACAGGTTTTTGAAATGATTTCAACTATCAACTAAGTCTATACTATTGAAGGTAACCTATTGATGACCATTTCTTTTTACAACTAGACATTTGCCTTGTGAAAAGTGATTATGATGCCCATTTGCAAAGGTTATTTATTTTGCACTTATTAGTTAAAATATCAATTAGCAAATGATATTTAGGTAGAATGTGGCAAATACCGTGCCTCAGTTATCACAAACATCAATAAGATCAAGTTTATATAGAAGTGGTTTTCCTTATTATGCACTAAAAAAACATTTTTTAACTGTGTTCATTGTAGCTTTCAAAAAAATTCACACAAATAATAATGACGAGAGAGTCATATGCAATATATCAAAATAGAAGCAGCCTTAAATTTCATGGACCCACTTGTATTACGCTGCATTAATGAGTGAGCATTGAGATTAAACAAATGAGTGTTTTAGTGAGATTGTCTTTAAAATTGTAAACTTATAAAGGCAATAATGATAATATCTAAATAAAGGACTTTTTTAATTAATACTCTTTATATTTTTAATGTAACATTGTCCTTTAATAAGGGTAAATCAACAATATTTCGCTTAAATATATTGGCCATAAGCGATATTCATCATTTTTTGAATGCATGTAAACATTATATAGATATATTATTATATAATTATATTTATATATTATATAATACTTATAAATAGACATATATCTAACAACAATGTAATAACTTTATAATTGTTAAAATTCAAGGGGCTATGAGGACACATTCAATATCATAACAACATTAACAGACCTATTTACGTAATAACGACAAGTACTAAAATTAAGAGTCAGCGAGGTTACTTCACATTAAAATTATTAATAATATATACAATAAGTAATATCAATCAATAATAAACAGCAGTTGATGAATATTTAACATACATAATACTAAAGAGGATTAGTCATACTTATCAATGCATGTTCAGTAAATTAATACATACATTTACTTGTCACACAAAACTATGATGGCGGACTTATAAGAACTAAATATAAGAACAAAAATACTGAGAAAAACAGGAGACGCTGAGTAATAAAAATGGCAAAGTGGAGTGTATTCCTTTAAAACTAACAATTAAATGAACTACAAAAGATAATAATTAGCATGAAAGTTTAGATTCTTATGAAAGAAAATGCACGCGTTTATTTCCATGTTTTTTATTTAAACAATTTAACCAATTTTTCGCAATTTGAATTTGGCTTTCACATACCAGTAAGATATTTTCAACACCACTGAACAGATCAATTATCAATAAAGTGCATTGGCTTAGGAGTACTTTATAGTAATTACTTAAAATAAGTGTGTAGGCATTACTTGTTATACTTTTGCAAATACACATTTTATACAAATGAGAACTAATTATGTTTTCATCAAACATTCCTTTATAAATTGTTAAAAGAAAATATAAATATGAAAAGATACCTCCGTATTAGCTGATGATATTCAACTTTAAGAGGTCAATTTTCAGTGCTGGTCAAGGAATATGACAGCAAGGATGCAGCCATTCTAAAGCTGTTCTTTATGGAAGAACTCAAAAGAGATTTCGTCGGTTGGGTTGTTAAGATGTGATCCCCCAAGGACCTGGCCAAAAACTCCTCATTCAAAGTGTAGAGAAGAACAGGGCAAAAGTTGATCGACTGATTAAGGGTAGTGTGTTTTTTTGTATATCATATCTGTTTTAAGTTATGTCCATTGTCCAGGGGTTTAACAATTGCAGCAGTTTTTAATATGGTAATTGAAGACTCTCATGACAACTGATAAAAAATTGAAGAAATTAATGACAAATCCTGAATTTGACAGTGAAACAGTATTAGAGCTCAGTCACCTGACTGGAAACATCCCAGGTATGATAACGCTCTATATATTTATATTGGGACACTAAATATTGGGACACACCTCAGTATTGTTTAAGTGCTATGTTATTAAGCACACAGGAACCTGGAGCAAGAATACCATATTTAATTTTATTACACTTTTTATACAACTTTTTTTTTCATTGTTGTGAAAATTTCTTGTATCAACAATACAAATAAGAGATTATAAATGATCAAAGTTATAAGTTGAACACCTGTAAAGTTTTTTTCTCATTTATTTCTCACATTTCTTTACAATGTAGTATACATCGATAATAACCAATAAACGGAATACATAAGAAAGTGTTTGAAAAATGTACCTTTTTGTACTTTAACATGTGAAATATTTAGCGTATGCTTGAATACATTTTAACACATGTTAACAGTGTCAATGTCATATAAAGAACTTTGTGATTTATCGCAAAACATAAAATTAATAATTTGTTTTTACGAAACAGAAGGTTTTTTATATAGAAAAATAAAAGGAAAAGAAAATATTTTACAACAAGTTGTGTTGTAATCGAATTGTTTTGAGTATTTGTTTTTCTATTGAGAAGGAATGTTTAAAAATTGTTTTGCCATAACATTTGTCTGAATAGCATTATTCATGTTTTGTAGAAGGTATGAATCGCCTGCATTGAACCCATTTGTTTTGGTGTTGTTCATATTTATTTTTTTACGAGGGCAATCTCAGATTCAATTTTTATTCTCGTATTTAGGTATTCAATAAAGTGAGGAAAAATTGGTATGCATTTTTTATATTTCATTTTAAATACAAAAGATTTTAATAGCATCATAATAAAGTTAAATACATCTGAGTGTAGTTTTTTTTTCAGTGCATCCAAAGAAAGCATTGGTTTTATCAATTTTAATTAATATGTTTTTACTGACAAGAAATGTCCATCTTTTTCCATATAATTTGAACGTGTTGGCACTCCCAAAATAAGTGTCTATTGTTTCAATATGTGATTGACAGAAATCACATAAAGTGCTGTTGCTAAGTTTGCATTTAAAAAGATATGTGTTTGTGGGGACAATTCGCATGATAAATTTATATTGGAAGCTGCGTAAAAACATGTCTACGGTTGAAATTTGGGGTAAGATATAGATTTTTTTCCACGTGGTTGAGTCTATATCAGTAAAATTTGTGTTCCATTTGTTTTCAATAATGTCATTGCCTTCGTTTTGCAACTGAATATTGTATATAAATTTATTAGTACATTTTGTTTTTAATAGCGCTTTTGACAAAGTGTCGTCTGGTTGATTGATATCGAGGTCATTTATGCTTTCTTCACTTTTATATTTCGTTGGGATAGATGTGATTAAGGTTTTGAATTTCATAACGTCGTTGCTATTGATGTCGTAGAGGTATTTTATGTTTTCAAAATTATACATCGTTTTATTTCTAAAGTTTCAAAAAGTTGGTATACGTATTTTATACCTCTGTCATACCAATCGCGATAAAATAGTGTTTTTTCGTTGGCGGTTATTGACTTGTTGTTCCATAGTATTTCCTTTTTGATGCGTTTTTGTGAATGCTGTGACTTGTATATTGCGTTTGCTGCAGACCACGATGTAATGACGTCGTGAAGAAAAGTGTTACCTCCGCTTATTTCTGTTATAGATTTTTCACGGAGTTCACTTTCAAAAATAAGTTCGTTTCCTTATTTATTAAATCTCAAGTCCCATAAAAGTTTCCATTTACCATAGTTTTCAGAGTCTAAATATCTTTTTATCCAGCTACTTTTTATTGAAGTTAAGAAATTATTTATGTTTGTAATGTTTAAACCACCTTTTTCATACTTTTTATATAAAGTTTTTCTTTTTATTTTGTCCGGCTTATTGTCCCATATAAAGTTGAATATACTCTTTGTTATGTTATTCAGTATTATGCTAGAAGGGTTCGGTAAGACTGAAAATGGATAGATTAATTTCGGTAATGCAAATGTTTTAATGACAGTAATTTTGCCCATTAAGGTAAGTTTCCTGTGTTGCCATTGTTTTAAACATGTATTAAAGTCATTCAGCTTTGGGAATATTTTTTTTTACATTCAAATCACTTTGATTACAAAAAGTGATTCTTAAAGTTTTTGCTTCTTGAGATGTCCAAATAAAAGGCTTTTCATTGCAGAATTTGGTGTTGGTTTTGTTCAAGGATCCAATTCGTAATATCGTTGATTTCGCGGTATTAAGGTTAAGGCCTGATATCTTTTTAAATTCAGTCAGGGTTTCTACTAATGCTTTAAATGATTGCTCGCATCCATTTAGGAAAAAAGTTGCGTCATCGGCGAAAAAGGTTTGTTTTATTTCTTTGTCCAATACATTTATGCCTTTAATTGTGCAATTTTGCTCGATATAGTTTGATAATAGTTGCAAGCATATAATAAATAATGAGGATGATAATTGGCAGCCTTGTTTGACTCCTTTTTTTATTTCAAAACTTTCTGAACGATAGCCATTGTTTATGATGAGACTTTTTATGTTGGTGTAAAAAACTTCGACCGACTGGATGAGGTTTGACCCAAAATTCAATTTCTTAAAACATTTTATGATAAATTTATGGTTTAAGCTGTCGAAAGCTTTTTCAAAATCTGCAAAAAATAACAGTCCAGGTTTTTGTGTTGCATTTAAGTGTTCTATTACATCAAATATCAAACGGACATTTTCTCCAATGTATCGATTTTTCAAAAATCCGGTTTGGTCAAAGGATTTAATTTCAGGTAAGCATTTTTTAATTCTGTTCGCAATGGCTTTTGTGGCAATTTTATAGTCTGTATTTAATAAACTTATAGGTCTCCAGTTTGCTAGATAATCTAAATCTTTTCCTTGTTTAGGTAGAAGTGTAATAATGCTTTGTTTTTGCAATTCAGTGAGTTCGCCTTTACCAAACGAATAATTAATTGAATTTATATAATAGGGCTTTAGTGTGTTCCAAAACATTTTATAAAACTCGACTGTTAGGCCATCTGAACCTGGACTTTTGTTGTTACTCATTTCTAAAAGTGCAATTCCGCATTCATATTCGTTAAGTTTTCCTTCACACGATTGTTTGCTTTCATTGGTTAATGTTTTAGTTTCGGTGCTGAGAAAAATGTTGTCGTCGTCTATTTCATCTGGTAAATCATTTTTATAAAGGTTTTATAGTATCTTACTTCGGCTTCCAAGATTTCATTTTTCGTTTTAAGTGTTTTACCATTTTCGAGAAGTGTATTAATTATCTTTCTTTCGTTATTTTTCTTCTCTAGGTTTGCGAAATAAGCTTTGTTATGTTCATTGTTTTCTATTTTGATAGCTTTAGCTCTTAGAATTAAACCATTTATTTTTGTTTCATAAATTTGTTCTAATTTCAGTTTTTTTTGTTTGATTAATTCTGAAAGCTCATCGTTATTGTTATAATTGTTATTATTATTATTATTATTATTATTATTATTGTTGTTGTTATTATTATTGCAAACCATTTGTTTTTCGATCAGGCAAATCTCATTTTCCAATTTCTTTTCTTCTATTTGGTTTTGTTTCTTTTTGGAAGATGTATATTTAATGGTTTCATTTCGTACGGTACCTATTATAATTTCCCAAACTGTATTTGGATTTGAGTCTGGGTTAGCATTTACCACATCGTGTATACTAATCTTAATCTTTTCTTGATATTCAATATCTAATAAAATAGAGTTGTTTAATTTGAAATAACCTGGGCCTTTTCCTAAAAGAGATTCGTTAATTGATAAATATACTAGAGAATGGTCGGTTTTATATCAAGATTTTATGCTACATATATTGATTAAGTTACATAAGTTATCAGATATCAGGAAATAATCTAGTCTACAGTGTATTGGTGGTTTTGTATTTAAATGCCATGTATATTGTAATTTTTCTGGGTGTTTTGTTCTCCAAATATATGTTAGTTCACATGTCGATATAGTATTTAGCAGGATATTTCTGCATTTTGAATGTGTTTTATTGCTTCCATTCTTCTTATCTATATCTGTGTTCAAGACAGTATTAAAATCTCCTCCTACGATGTATGATTTTTCATTGTGCTTTAGCAGATAAGTTTGTAGTGTAATAAAAAGGGTTATGTCATCAGAGTTTGGTCCGTAAACGTTAATTAATGTGATGATTTTATTTTGAATTTTAATATCGGCAGAAAGCAATCGACCCACTATAATTTCTGTGCTTTGGATAATTTCTATATTGCTTTTAGGATGAATAAAAATCCCAACTCCTTCACTGTTTGTTTTATTTCCACTATAAACGAATTTCCCGGGTCAATCCTGTTTCCATTTTTCAAAATTATCTTTTGATAAATGGGTCTCCTGTAGCATGTATTTTGAGTGATTTAACCCCTTTAGCCATTCAAAAATGTGTTATCTTTTGTTTTTATTGCTTAAACCGCGAACATTAACTGTTGATATTAAGGACTCCATAGATGATTGTTTATATAGTGTGCATAGTATTTATGGCAAAACAATTTTTGTGTGAACGCATATTGCGTTTTTGAATTGAGATAGAAAGAGAACATTTTGTATTTTGGTCTCAAAAACGTAGATCGTCCTATTTTGTAAATACAATAATTACTCGCGCAAAAAGCCTTTTTTTTTAAACACATGAACTTTTTTGCAAATTATTTGAGGTAATTCAATATATATGTGAGATGGGTGTAGTTGTAAAGTTATAGACTACTGTTGTCAATACTGAGCAATACTTTTATTTAACAGATCTGGATAATAAACTGAAAATGATTGAACAAAGGGAAATAACTGTTCCAAGTGATGCCTTTGCAAAATTGGCATAGTACATGCGTTCAGAGGAGAAACGACAGATTGGTGCTCAACAGAAAGAACTTGTCTTGTATCGTCCAAACATTGTGAAGAAAACTGTACAAGTCTTTTTCTGGCCAGGGAATGACAAGGCCGTACTAAAATTGAAGGTATTTTTATTTATTGATTGTGAAAGAAAATCAACAATTTTGAAAAGTTAAATACACCATCTGATGGAAAGTAGAGTTGGGTATACTTGAATCAACAAAAACGTATGTCGGTGTGTCTGCCCGTTTGTCTGACCATCTGTCCGTAGACTATGACTTGTAAGGGTGCGTTCTCCTAACCTGTCCAACGTACACCATTCAAACGTGCAGGCATTGTTCCTCATGATGAGGAGTGGTGCATGTGCATTGCACATGAACTTACACTCCTGCTAGCATATTTGTTTTAGAGATATTGCCCTCTGTTTATTGCTATCTTGAAATATTGTTGAGAGCATATCTTGAAAACTAAAAGAGGCATCAACTTGAAACAAGGCGATATTTTCGAGTAAATACCCTTTATAAATTTTTTTTAATAATTTTAACAACAGCATATATTTAAAAATTATCATAGATACCAACTTAGAATTTCATATTAGGTAAGATCACAAAGAGGGGAAGTGAAGTTCAAAAGATCCACAACTCATGCTTTCAGTTACTGTCCTATTAAATTATGCAGAAAAGTTGTGCAATGAATATATATAACTTTGACGTGTATATCTACGCTATTTTCAAATTTACAGCACAGTGCAATATTCAAAGCTGAGCTACTTATGCCGATTTTAACCCTTAAATATTTTCGACATTATTGCTTTCGAAAACTTGCAAATCAAAAGTTCTAAAATACTACATATAATTTCGTAAATTGGTCCTCGCGGATTTTTCGTGTATTATTGCTTTGGCAGTAATATGTTTACGGGGGCGTTTTTGCATCAGATCACACGTGTACTAAATTTGATAGTTTCATCACTTAAATGAAAGCAGGGGAAAATCTAACAAGCTATGCGATAAACGATACTTTTAGTGCACACATTTTAATTTACAAATAAGTACGATACATTCTTTTTCAACCCATATTTGAAAAATAATATCTAATTTTAATGATTAACTTACATTTTTTACTTTTTATTTCAATACACTGTTTTACGCGAACTGTACACGCAAAAGCATCAGCTGCGCCTAAAATATTGAAATGTCGACGAACGATCTTTTGTTAATAATTATTCTATTAGACAAAAATGGCATAAATTCAAAAAAAAATTCTCTCCGTTGCACTACGCAAATAAGAAAAGTCCATCGAATTATCTGTTAGTGTTAATCAGTCAAAAATCTGTTTATCGTATTTTTTCGTTTTTGAGCAGTTTCGGTAGTTTTTTCAAATACGAAAATTCCAACTATTCATTCGTGCCTAGCCGCGGAAAATTTTGTTTTAATTTGATTGGAAACTTACAAAAGTCCGGTAAAGGTGAAAAGCTGGCTTCTACAGCTACGCCGAACAAGCAAGCATATACATATAAATGCATAATTATTTAAACCATACAATAAATAACTTATGGTTTCCTCGTAAAATAACTTTGCAATGTGAGATTACAAATGACAACAGCTATCCTTATCACTTTGAACAGACATCTTCGATCTGAAATCAGACGTAAAAGAGAATTTTAACATTTCATGGCTCAACATGTGTTATGCATACTTGAAGGATATTTCATGATAGTTTATGTGCTTCTTATGTGCGTCAATGAGGTCACACTTTGAAAAATATTAGAAATTAAGGTACGCGTCTTACACACCTGTGCAACTTACAAGCCGACACACACATTATATTACTTTTCTAAAAATGTCATGAGGCTATTATTACCAATTCTGGAAATACTCATTGAACATTGCCATTTTAAAGTGTTGTGAAGTCTCACTTAAACAAAAGATAAATTAAAAGTACGAGCTGGCTAAAGTTTAAATAAAAAATGATGCATATATTTGTATGGTTTAATACATACTTCCGTCACTACTGATTTGTTTTACTCTAGAAAAAGTTCCATCTTTCATTAGGCAAAGCTAAGTTATACAATGAACACTATCGAGTCAAGATAAAAAAAAACCTGATTAATAACTGTTGTAATATAATATTTCATCATACACGAGGTATAGTTTTTATGAATAGTTTTAAACGGAAACAGTAATCTCATATGTAAAAGCGATTCAGCAAAATAAAATGCTGAAATTCAAAGCTGATCTAAAAAGAAAATTCACGTATTTCTGGTGTAAGTAAATTTACGAAATAACTAATTTTAAATATTTAAAAAACATTTTAACACGCCGTGAAGGTTTGTAATGTCTTTAACCACATATCTTAAGCTATTTGCCTCTATAAACGTACGAATTTTGTGTCAGAATTTATTTTATTTCAATCATTTTGATATGTTTGGTACTTATTTACATTAAATATTTTACATTTAGTGCTGCAGTGTTTGTCCCTTGATGTATATTAAAGAGTAAAAAATGTAAATAAACAATTATGAAAGCATGCTCATGAACAAATATAAGAAGTTAGCTGAAAGTTCACTTTTATTAGGCGGTGAGCTACCATCGGCAACGATAGTTTGTTTTAGCCGAGATTAAATGTTATTCATTTCTTCACGGCAGTAAAATAACATCAAAAGTCGTATCTTATAAATCTGAACATCATTTTAGCAAACATGCGCTTATTGTTGCACTAAATAATACCCAGGGTTTTCTAGCGTTGCAATTCTGATCGATTTATATAATGGATGATAATATTACTCATTTCCGATGTATTTAAACGTGAGAATATAACAACTCTTTTTTACTTAGAGAGCCTTGAGACACGAATATATTTAAACAAAATACAACAACAACAGTTTATATTTGGGTGGAAAAATATATTTGATAATGGAAATGGTAATGGATTGTTAAAACAGAATTCCAAGTAAAAATGTATGTATATCAACTCAATAAGTTTTTTTATTTTAATTTGTAACATAAAATGCAAATATAAAAATATGCAAAACTGTTATAGTGCCAAATTATATGTTGCAACTGTACGGATGTCAGTAGCTCATTATTGTTATTACACCGTGCGTTAGGTATCATTGAGACGGGAGGTACACGGTGCACCGAGCGACCAGGCTGTCGCTAGAGTACAGGAAGGTTTCGATAAAGTAAGGGTTTATACCCATGTTTTTAACTTGATAACCAAAAATATTTACCGCAAATTCTCAATTTGTCAGTGTACCTTTGTTATTCCGACAAACTGAAATTATGTTACAATACTATTGAAATGCTGATAATATTATACAGTACTACGTTCATATGCTTACAGAATATTGCTGTTCTTCAGACGAGCATTAACTTAAATTGTTCATCATTTAACACATAATATAAATATTTTTATAATTTTTAACTGTTTGTTCAACGTAGGACCTTTTCAACAGAGATAACACAGGCATCTTCATGTTGTAGTCAGAGTAATAACATAAAACAGTACAGAATAGGTGGGGTTTTTTTATTTGCCAGACTACCTTTTCCATAGAAACCTCGAGTACATTTGAAGGAAGCATCTCAAGGAAAATGCCAAATCAAGAAAAACAGGATGATGATTATCACAAGCATAAAGACAGGAAGGTATTTAATTTCTCTGCAAATACTCGAACATTAAAGTTTGAAAATAAATACTATTTCTCAGGGAATTTAAAACTACTTTTGTACAATTACTCCACATTGCATATTCTTGTAGACACCATCTGAAACTCACGGCGATATAAATTGTGGGGACGATCAGCGATGTGTAATTGACAGTGATGGTTTCGCACGTGTAAGCGCGACTGGCGGAGCTAGATGTATGTCTACGTTGGATCACGAGGAAAAGGCTATACATGAACAGGTACTTTCTTTTTCGACACAGTCGTTCGTTGAATCTTTGTTTCAGACTGAATAAGTATTTTAAAACATCTATCTCTTTTGTTGAAAAGGTCGTTTTGTTTTGCCTTTACCTGACAATTCATAATTATGTTTTCAATCAACTATACCAACTGTTATATTTAAATTTCTGCATTTTGTTACATTTTTGTAACAGCATAATCGTGGTTTCTTAGACGGTGCACGTTTCAGAAAATGGAGAAGATGAATAGCATAATAAATTGCAAATTGTTTTCAATGATTGACATCATCTGAGACATTGAAAGTAAAGAAGTTTTCAGCAAAATAGCTTACTTTAGATTAAAACGAAAACATATTATTAAATGCAGTTTAATACATTTAAAAAGACAATTTTAATAGCATCGCCGCCTAATCTACAGGTCTTAAGATCACATGCGCATAGCATTAAGTAATGTTTTTTTTTGTATTAGATTGGCCGTGAATGGCCATCAAAGCGTCCACCAGTTATGTTTACGGATATATCAAAGCGGTGTGTAAATGAATGGATAAGTAGAATAATTTTAACCTTGCCAGATAATGTTATTAATATAAAAATGTTGTCGTGTAAAATATGGGATTAAACTCACATATGTGATAACAAATGAAAAGAGTACATACACATTAAGACCACACACATTTTGTAATTTTAGGATAGCCAAATGAACCACAGATTTGTTGTACATCTACTTAATTTAAATTCTAGGATCTTGTTAAAATGTTTAAATGAATGTTAATTATCCCACGCCATAGGCGGAGGGATATTGTTTTGGCGTTGTCCGTCCTTCCGTCTTTCCGTCCGTCTTTCCGTCCGTCCGGAGCCATATCTTGGAAGTGCTTTGGCGGATTTATTTAAAACTTGGTATGAGTATATATATGGATAAGAGGATGATGCCCGCCAAATGGCATTGTACACCATCTGCTAATAATGGAGTTATGGTCCTTAGTATCTTGAAAAAAAAATGCTTTTTTGAGTGTCAAATATAACACTTGTGTGTCCAGAAGCATATTCGCGGGGGATATCAATTCAACGAATTTGCTTCTTTAACTCAAAATCTAGTTATAATTTTCTTACACATTATGTATTTTGAATTATCATTTTTACGATATCGCTTTGAGGCTAAGGCATATGGTTTAAGCGCGATGTCATGTCACTGTTTACCCTCGCAGTCAATCTGTTGGTCTGTCCCTATTTAGTGTTATAAGTTTGTGGAGTGAAATACATCACACTTTCGAACGATACAATTTAATCCCTCACATTCTCGTATGCCACTACCGTGAAGTGTGAATATAAAATACACTTTGGTTGCATCACCCGTGATTTACTTGTTCCTGAATTATTTTCCATTGAACGTAGCTGACAGAGCGGTGCATATTTCTAATCTTCGTTAGTGGTTAATCTTTTGTCTGTATTCTTTGTTAGTTGTGAATTTGGTTCATGCTTGGTATGTTTATAATTTCATATTTTGAGCCCACTTGTTTGGGAAGACTTCCCAACTTCTAACAGTGAACAATGCAAGCAGATTATATTGACTGCTCTGGGACTGAAAACATGGACTGAGGTGGAAGATTCCTACGATCAGGCAGACAACATGCTTCAGTACACTGGTGAGAATATCATGGGCCCGGCTGATATTGTTATCGTATTGTAATGTGACTTTTTTGTCTCGCAGGTGAGAAACCTTGCAAATAAGACTATGTCATAGCGTATTAACATACAGGTAGTAAGGAAACATTATCTAACAATATATGTATGAAAAATATCCCCTGTGTTGAGAAGAAAATGATCTTAACTGTGATCGATTTATTTGATTATTGACATAAATAACAGAATAGAGGATAAATTGGAAAGAAAGCGTGTAGATTTACATTAAAATTTCAAATTATTCACTGAAATAAACCAGTTTTAGATTAACTAAAACTAAAAATGTTGGTAAAACGATCTGCTTGCAGATGATGTTTCAACATCAGAAGGACGTATACAATGTTTGTCACACGCTCTCGAACTGGCAAAGATGGGCAAAACAAAATGGACTGTGCATATCACAGTAAAAAGAAATGGCATGGAAGTACCGGTTGATAAGCAATTGATAGACAAACATTCGAGTCAAATTATAAAGGAAATGAAAAAGAAACCTTAATAAATGCACTAATATAAATTGGCCGCCATCCATTCTGAATTCTGAAAGACGCAAATCTCAAATAATTTTTTATCTAGTGTAAACTCACAAATTGTTAAATAATTGCACTTTTCCAACAGTTATTGGAGGCGTCCTAATATGATGAGTATTACTGCAGGCATATGAACAAGCCGAAATTATAATGATGTGCATTGTCATCAAGTAGAAACATGAAAGAAGTGAACTGATATTGACTAAGGGACAAGCACTTAGCGAAACATTCTACATTTCACATTTCTAAGCGTCGAATCAGAAAGAATTATATGCCCGAATAAAACATAAAGATTTATTTTTAAACTAAGTGTGCATTAAATTTGAGTTGTATTTATAATGGATAAATGGTGATATACAACTTACATGTATATTTACTATGCCCGCAAATGTGATTTTTCTGTACATCCATTTTTTGTTGTTGAACGGATTCGAATTCTACTTCAAAGTAATGACTAAATCGTGGACCGGTAGATGGAAAAACTATTATAAGAAAACAGTTAAGTTTGTAAACACATCACTTATTTACCTAGATAGGTTTGTAGTTGATGCTATAGCATTTTTTGCAAGTGTGTATGCTCAATGGCATTATATTTGTTAAAGACTATTAAAGCAAGGCGAATTCTTACTTGATCTGTAAATACTCAACAGGGAGTATCCCTTATTGATGCCAAAGAACGTGTTCTTAATTTTACAGCTACAAGGTAGCAAAAACGTTATGTTAATACACATTTTAGGCAGCCTTCATAACTTACATTCACATTTCTTGTTAGTTATTACTTTTAAGGATTTTCATTACTCAAAGTATTATTTTCATACGAATTAAGGTATGAGTAAGTCTAGATTCCTCTATGCTATTGTAATATAAGATACCATTTGTTAAGTCACCATGTCTGCTCAATATCTCCTATAACCTTATGGAGAGTAAGTTGGTTCCTTTTTCCTAGTTCCTTATTCCTTATTCGAATAAGGAATAAGGAACAGTTCCTTATTCCTTATTCACGATTTCTTATTCGAATAAGGAATAAGTAACAGTTCCTTATTCCTTATTCACGCTTAACATATTTGACTAAGCTTTTTTAGAAAAATAATGCAATCAATTCTTAATTAAATCAAAACTAAATAACAAGAATACATTTAATTTGTGTATAACGATACATATTCATGTTTCTTCTTAGCGTTTTAAGAGGATTTCTTGTATAACCCGAGCCGGCATTATCTACTTCGAATTCTAGCTTCAAATCAACCAAACCTTAAGCCTCTATACTTATTTAACGTTTATGTGATATAAAAATGCAATCTAGTACATTTCCTAATATTTGTTTTCATTTTTCACTCCATTTCCTTTTTCGCGGCCGAATACGGAAAAGGGAACCAGTTCCTTATTCCTTATTCATTCCTTATAAGGAGCCTGCATTTTCTTACTTAAACATCAATGACATTGATAAAAATTGTTCAACATATACATGAACATCATTATATACATGTATATACATAGGTTGGATATTTAAAATACATATATCAATACATTTCTACTAAGTTTTAAGTAATGATAAACCAGTTCCTTTTTCAGTTTGAATAAGGAATAAGGAACTGCTTCCCTATTCCTTATTGAAATCGAATAAGGAACTGGAATGTTCTTACTATAAATGATAAATCAAAATCGAATAAGGAACGGCATTTTCTTACTAAACAAAAACATAAATAGGAATCAAAGAGATCAATAAATCAATGAAAATCACTGTAAATATAGGTTGGGTATAACACATATTTATTGAGGTACATTTCTACTTATTTTAGTTTACTTATAACCCAGTTCCTTATTCGATTTCAATGAGGAATAAGGAACTGATTCCTTATTCCTTATTCAAATCGAATAAGGAACTGCCATTTTCTTGCCAAAAAAGATAAATTAAAGTGAACCAAAGAGCTCAAAACATCAATGAAAATCATTATTAATGTAGATTGGGCATCAAAAATATGTATTATAGTACATGTCTTCTTGTTTATATTTAATTATAGCCTAGTTCCTTATTCGGTTTGAATAAGGAATAAGAAACTGATTCCTTATTCCTTATTCAAATCGAATAAGGAACTGGCGATTTCTTAATCAAAAATAAGTGAAAATGAATCACTGAGATCAATAAATCATGAAAACCACTGTTAATGTAGGTTGGGTATAACAAAATAGCTATTGAAGTACATTTCTACTTAGTTTCAATTAATTATAACCCAGTTCCTTATTCGATACTCAGCTATCGGATAGTCTTGGCCAAAGGTAAGGTCCAGATAAAACTTCAAAAAATGTATCAGAGATATAAATAAAAAAAAACTCACATTTAACATAGCCAATAATTACGAATATAAAGCTGCGCTATGATAGAATGATCCGAATTAAAGTATCCGAAATTATGGCCTCTGAATAAGGAATTAGTAATAAGTTAGTTCCTTATTCGGAAGCCCGTATTTCGGACAATCACTTTCAGATATTTTATTTTTTAGATGTGTGTGTGTTATTTAAGCTTGATTATGTTATATGGATGTATTCTGTCACATTTCTATTGTATATTCTATTTGACGAAATACGCTGAAAACAAATAGTATTAAGACGATATTAAGGAAATGGCATTGTTCTACTCAAACATAAATTAAAATTTACCAAAGAATACTAAATGTCAATGAAATGATGGTACATGTAAAAAAATATTTATTGAAATACATTGCTGCTTAGTTTTATTTAATGAGAATCCAGTTCCTTATTCGGTTTGAAATAGGAATAAGGAACTGGCTCCTTATTCCTTATTCAAATCAAATAAGGAACTGGCGATTTCTTAATAAAAAATAAATGAAAATGAACCAAAGAGACCAATAAATCAATGGCAATCATTGTTTTTTACGTTGTGTATCCAAAACATTAACTGCAGTACATTTCTACTTTTTATTTATTTAATTATAACCCAGTTCCTTATTCGATTTCAATAAGGAATAAGGAACTGGTTCCTTATTCCTTATTCAAATTGAATAAGGAACTGCCATTTTCTTACAAAAAACAACATCAATAAATCAATAAAAATCATTGTAAATGTAGGTTGGGTATCGCACATATGTATTCTTGTACATTTCTACCTAGTTTTTATGTGTAATGATGACCAGTTCCTTTTTCGCGGGTGAAAAATGACAAAGTAACCAGCTGCACTAACTCGGAAAAATAGGACTGGTAACCACCGATACCAGCGCCATTTTGTCGCGTCCCACGATCTTTTATTGTGTGCCATTATTGAAGGTCGCCGGATGTACGGATGCATCCAAGATCGGGAAGACGCGTTTTCGGAGATATAAAATGCATTTTAATATATAAACACTCAATAAAACCTTGTATACGCATTTGTTTTTTTTATGGAAAAACAAAATACGTAGGCATCTCGATGAAACTTTCCAGACTACTAGAGGCACCTGGCCGCTGCTTCTGGTGCATTATCGCCTGTATGTTGACGTCAGAGACGTCGAAAAGACGACAACGATGTACGAAATATTGGCATTCGGTACGAATACAGAGCGCAACTGTGACGCTAAGATCTGCGAGGGACTGTTTACCATCGAGGCCATCGCCGTTTTGTAGACCCCACGGCCGTTTTGTAGATCCCACGGCCATTAATCGCGTGACGAGGTTGAAAGTCGCCGGATGTATCGTTGGTCTGCATGAGCGAGAAAACGCGTATTCGCACTAAAACAAATCTACGAAGAAAACACTAGTACAGCTAGTATTCGCGCAGGTGTTTGAATATTAAATAAAATAAAATATTCAGGCCTCTCAATTAAACTTTACAGTCGACTAGTGCTTACGGTGCAGTCTTGCTTTAATGGTGACGTGTTGAAATCTCTTTAAATCCTTAATCATATCCCTTCGTAACCGTTAACGTATGAGAACGGAATGAGCTATCTAAAACATGCATAGTAATGAGATATCGTATAGTCTTGGCCCAAGGTAAGGGTCAGATAGAACTTAAAGAACTGTATCAGAGATATAAATAAAAATCTTACATTAAACATAGACAATAATGACGAATATAAAGGATACGGTATGCGAGAATGATCCGAATGTAAGTATCCGAAAGTATAGCCTCCGAATAAGGAATTGAGTAATAAGTTAGTTCCTTATTCGGAAGCCTGTATTTCAGACGATCACTTTCGGATTTTTTATTTTTTAGATGTTGTGAGTGTTATTTAAGCTTGATTATGTTATATGGATGGATTCTGTCACATTTCTATTGTATATTATATTTGACGATACACGCTGAAAACAATTATTATGAAGACTGTAATAAAGAAATGGAATTGTCTTACTCAAACATAAATTGAAATTAACCAAATAATACTAAATGTGATAAAAAAACATGGTATACGTAGGTTCGAAAATAAAAATATTTATTGCAATATATTGCCACTGAGTTTTATTTAATAAAAACCCAGTTCCTTATTCGGTTTGAATAAGGAATAAGGAACTGGTTCCTTGTTCCTTATTCAAATCGAATAAGGAACTGGCATTTTCTTATTAAACAACTTAATTCAAATGACCCAAAGAAACTAATAAATCAATGAAAAGTATTTTAATGTAGGTTGGGTATCAAAAACTGTAATTGCAGTACATCTGTTCTTCGTTTTTATAATGATATCCCAGTTCCTTATTCGGTTTGAATAGGGAATAAGAAACTGGTCCCTTATTCCTTATTCAAATCGAATAAGGAACTAGCATTTCCTTGCTTATTGAATCAATTAAAACGAACCAAAAAGACCAATTTATCAATAAAAATCATTGTTTATATAGGTTGGGTATCAAAATATGTAAGGCATTACATTTTTTCTGCGGTTTTTGTTAAATGATAACCCAGATCTTTTTTTGCTACCGAATAAGGAAAAAGTAACCAGTTGGACTTACATCGCAAAAATAGGACTGGTTATCAAAAAGACCAGCGCCATTCTTTTGGTTCTCGCGACCTTTAATCGTGCGCTAATGTTTAATGTCACCGGATATACCGCTGGCATCCAAGATTGAGATAACGCGTTTTCAGTGATAGTTAGTCTATTTAAAAAGAAGCACTCAATAACAGTTTGAGTACGCTTTTTTTTTAAATTGAAAAACAAAATACAGAGGCATCTCGACGAAACTAAACAGACATCTAGAGTCACCTGGGCCGCTGCTTCCGGTGCAGTCCCGCTTTTATGGTGACGTCAGTGACGTCGCACTGACGACAACGCTGTACAACCTATTGGCATTCGGTTCAAATACAGAGCGCAATTATGACGCTTTAAACGGCGAAGGACTATTAACCATCGAGACCATCGCCGTTTTTTTAGGAACCCTGGTCAATAATCGTGTGCCGAGTTTGAAGGTCCTCGTATGTACCGTTGGTCTGCATGAGCGAGAAAACGTGTATTCGCACTCAAACAAATCTCTGAAGAAAAAACACTTGTACAGCTAGTTTGCGCGCAGGTTATTGAATAATAAATAACATGTTGAGGCATCTCGATGGAACTTTCCAGTCTACAAGAGACCGATGCTTCTGGTGCAGTCTTGCTTTTATGGTGACGTGTTGAAATCTCTTAACATCCTTAATCATATCCCTTCGTAACCGTTAACGTATGAGAACGGAATGAGATATCTAAAACATGCTTAGAAAAGAGATTTCGTGTAGTCTTGGCCAAAGGTAAGGGTCAGACAAAACTTAAAGGACTGTATCGGAGATATAAATAAAAAATCTTACATTAAACATAGCCAATAATAACGAAAATAAAGCTGCGCTATGCGAGAATGATCCGAATGTAAGTATCCGAAAGTATAGCGTCTGAATAAGGAATTGAGTAATAAGTTAGTTCCTTATTCAGAAGAGCGATTTCGGATAATCACTTTCGGGTAT
This sequence comes from Dreissena polymorpha, assembly GCF_020536995.1. NCBI lineage: Eukaryota > Metazoa > Mollusca > Bivalvia > Myida > Dreissenidae > Dreissena > Dreissena polymorpha. The sequence continues at coordinate 15,576,072 of NC_068368.1, read as the reverse complement.
TTTATTTTATAGATGCTGTGTGTGTTATTTAAACTTGATTATGTTATATGGATGTAATCTGTCACATTTCTATTGTTTATTATTTTTGACGATACACGCTGAAAACATGTATTATGAACACGATAATTAGGAAATAGAATTATCTTACTCAAAGATAAATTAAAATTAACAAAAGAATACTAAATGTCAATGAAAATCATGGTATATGTAGGTTCGAAATTAAACATATTTATTGCAATACATCGTTACTGAGTTTTATTTAATGAAAACCCAGTTCCTTATTCGGTTTGAATAAGGAATAAGGAACTGGTTCCTTGTTTCTTTTTCAAATCGAATAAGGAACTGGCATGTTCTTATTAAACAACTTAATTTAAATGAACCAAAGAAACCAATAAATCAATGAAAAGCATTTTACATTTAGGTTGGGTATCAAAAACTTGAATTGCAGAACATCTGTACTTAGTTTTATATAATGATATCCCAGTTCCTTATTCGGTTTGAATAGGGAATAAGGAACTGGTTCCTTATTCCTTATTCAAATCGAATAAGGAACTGGCATTTCCTTGCTAAACAAACCAATTAAAATGAACCAAAGATACCAATTAATCAATGAAAATCATTGTAAATATAGGTCGCGTATCAAAATATGTATTGCAGAACATTTCTTCTTCGGTTTTTGTTAAATGATAAGCCAGTTCCTTTTTTTGCTTCCGAGTAAGGAAAAGTAACCAGTTGGACTAACATCGGAAAAATAGGACTGGTTATCAAATAGACGAGCGCCATTTTTTTTTTGGTTCTCGCAACCTTTATTTTCCGCGCCAATGTTTAAGGTCACCGGATATAACGTTGGCTTCAAGATCGAGATAACGCGTTTTCAGTGATAGAAAATCTATTTAATTAGAAAAACACTCAATAAGAGCTTGAGAACGCATTTGTCTTTAAATTGAATAAAAAACGGAGGCATTCCTACGAAACTTTCCAGACTACAAGAGGCATCTGGGCCGCTCCTTCCGGTACAGACATTTTTTATGGTGACGTCAGTGATGTCGCACTGACGACAACGCTGTTCGCAATTTTGGCATTCTGTTCGAATACAGAGCGCAACTGTTAAGCTAAAAACGGCGAAGGACTCTCAACCATTGAGACTATCGCCGTTCTTTAGATACCACGGTCAATAATCGTGTGCCGAGGTTGAAGGTCGCCGTATTTACCGTTGGTTTGCACGAGCGAGAAAACGCGTATTCGCATTTAAACAAATCTATGAAGAAAAAACACTATAACAGCAAGTTTGCGCGCAGGTGTTTGAATGTTAAATAAAATAAAATGTTGAGGCATCTCGACTGAACTTTCCAGTCTACTAGAGACACCTGGACCGCTGCTTCCGGTGCAGTCTTGCTTGTATGGTGACGTGTTGAAATCTCTTTGCATCCTTAATAATATCCCTTCGTATTCGTTTACGTATAAGAACGGAATGGGATGTCTAAAACATGCTTTGTAATGAGATACCGTATAGTCTTGGCAAAAGGAAGGGGTCACATAAAACTTCAAGAACTGTATCAGAGATAGAAGAAAAAATCTTACAATAAACATAGCCAATAATAACGAACATAAAGCTGCGCTCTGCAAGAATGATCCGAATGTAATTATCCGAAGTTAAAGCATCTGAATAAGGAATTGAGTAATAAGTTAGTTCCTTATTCGGAAGCCTATATTCCGAACGGTCACTTTCGGATATTTATTTTTTTAGATGCTGTGTGTGTAATTTAAGCTTGCTTATGTAATATGGATGTATTCTGTCACATTTCTATTTTATATTCTATTTGACGATACTGAAAACAAGTATTATGAAGACGATAATAAGGAAATGGCATCGTCTTACTCAAACATAAATTAAAATAAACCAAAGAATACTAAATGTCAAAGAAAATCAAGGTATAAAGATGAAGGTTGGAAATAAAAAAATATATATTTATTGCAATTCATTGCTACTGAGTTTTATTTTATGATAGCCTAGTTCATTATTCAGTTTGAATAATGAATAAGGAAATGGCTCCTTTTTCCTTATTCAAATCGAATAATAAAGGAAGTGGCATTTTTTAAATAAAAAATACAAATAAATGAACCAAAGAAGCCAATAAATCAATGAAAAGCATTTAAAATGTAGGTTAGGTATCAAAATCATTAATTGCAGTACATTTCTACTAAGTTTAATTTAATGATAACCCATTTGCTTACTCGGTTCGAATACAGAGTGCAACTGTTACGCTAAGAACGGCGAAAAACTGTTCACCATCGAGGCCATTTCCGCTTTGTAGATCCTTCGGTTAATAATCGTGTGCCTAGGTTCGTACAAACTTAATTAAACACTTGATCTGGGGAATATTTAGTACGTAATAAAATGCGACACAATTTTGATTAGTTAAAGAAAAAAAAATCATTATTTTGCTATCCACACTTCATCCGAAACAATTAAGCATTTTTGTTTGTGACCAATCATTTTCCTTTATATTTTACTGTTGTTTATTGGAAAATATAATTGATTTAAAATGGGTACGTCACAGTGTCAATCACACAGTACATCGTTGTGAAAGTAAATTGACATTTTGTTAGTTGGTTATATAAGCAAATCAATAGACGTTATTAAAATATGTTTCGTTTTCTATTCTAACTGTAATTGGCAGATACTAGGTAATAACTTATTAACCACCTCGAACAACCTAGAATTTGGCTCGTCTCTGCTTTGCTTTTACACCTGAGAACTAAACTTCATTTACTACTTGCGTATTTGATACCACTTCTGTATTCCAGAAACACACATTCGGATGGTCGATACCTAAGCCAGCTATAAATAAAGAGTCGAAATGGTTACGGTCATTGACATGGACTTTGTCCCTTATTCATGTTAAGAAATAACTGATTAAGAGTTGTTTATTTAATCTCTGAAGTTGACGGAAGAACTAACGTGAAAAAAAGAGAATCATACTAAAAAGGTGAAAGCAAATAAAATGATTCCAAAACAGATTTGGTATATGTTTACTGTTAAAGAGAGCATACCCCGATCGGTTTGAATATGCATGTGATTAATTATTATAATGCCGCGAAAAAGTAAACTAAACAATACTGAATATTACTAGGTAGAAATATATAAGAAATATTTTCTATGCACATGTCTACATGTTTGTCATATTTATAATTCACAGTTGGAAGGCGAACAACCCCGTTGTAAGTTTGAAATTGTCGTTCCTTTTTCCATAGACTTATTTCACAACGGATGAAGAACACGCAATATTTAAGACTTAAATAATACACATGTACGTTAGAATAAATAATTTTGAAACAAATAACTTTAAACATTTTTTTTTCTTTAATGGTTCATCTTATTTCATTTCATATGATAAGATGAAACATGTGTCTATAGAGAATTTCCGCGCCTCTCGGTTGTTTGGCCACAGGTTGCAGTAAATATTTCGGATTATGCAGCCATGATTTTTTTGTTAAGCACTACACATATAAAATCCGGGACTGATAAAAAAGTAAGCATTTATTGACTGGTCAAAACAGACCTATCACAGATTGAGCTGTGCTTCGTAAAAAAACAACAACAACAACACTAAGAACGCTAGCCCATTTTATTCACCAATGGACTTAGTTTCTTCACATAATAAAGGTCGACATGGTATGTAATTTTGAAAGAATTATAAATCAGCCAGCTTTTGTACCAGTAGATTTGTGTGTTTTTGTTCCGCAAAAGCTAGCTTATTTCAAGATACGTAAATTGACAGGTGCAAGAAATAATAACAACGCAGACATATAGAAAATAAGTGTAATGTTGTTATATATATGCAACGCTAATAATATATATAAATATATTTATATATATACATGAGGCATACCTTCAAACATACCCGTATGTGTTTTTCAAAATTAAATATTAAACCCGACAGTGCTGTAAGGTTTGAAACATTTGATAAATACTATTACCTTACGCAGTTCAGCAATAACTTTAACCAAAAGCATTCATTGTTAAGAAATTAAGCAACATCGGTAAAATGTCGAATCATACAGCTTTATAAAGATTGAACACTTAAAAATGGTTTGGAGATTTATACACTTCAAAGAAAAAAACACTATTCGGCAATCATATAAACCATATCTGATAATTACTATAGTGTAACCAATAACACACAACAGAATTTGTCAAAATCTAAAGCGAAAATTACAGCAACAAGAGCTCCATGATCGGAGACTTTTGCCCCCAACAGGGTCTTGAAACAGGGTTTTCTGCAACAAAACTGACCATAAATGTTAATCTTATCATATTAGTTTGACTAAGCCACTTTAATAAAACCTTATGTCACAATGACCTTGACCTTTAAACTAGTGACCCAATTTCAATCGAGGCCATCTACTGTCCAACGCCAATGCACAAGGGAAGTATCACGACAATCGGTCAATTCGTTGACGAGATATTGATCGGAAACAATTTTCAAACTTAGAATGACTGAACTTAACCTTTAACCTTATAACCCCAATATCAATCAGGGCCATCTACTGTCCAACGCCAATGCACAACGGAAGTATCAAGACAATCGGTCAATTTGTTGACGAGTTTTTGATCGGAAACAATTTCAAACTTAGTGTGACTGACCTTGACCTTTGACCTTGTAACCTAATTATCAATATGGGTCATCTTCTGTCCAAGACTAAAGTACATGTGAAGTATCAAGCCAATGGGTCAAACCGTACCCAAGTTATTGATCGCAAACAAACTGGTCTACCGACTGACATTTAGCAAAACAATATAACCCCTCTTCTTCGAAAGGGGGCATAATAAAACTAAACAAGAAATGTCGCAGTTTCCTTTTCTCGTTAGAGTAACTTGAATTTTTCTACAACACATTCATTACAATATATATATATTTCTGTAAAATATACAGTTACATAAACTGGCAAGTGCTTTCATTTATAGAAAATAAAGGGTTGCTGTGTTTAATGTTAGATAGAAAACCACAAAGCCATTTTTGGCCATCATTCGTTAGTTTGTTTAAAGATGGGCAAGTATAAAATGCAACTAATTGGCAGAACACACATTCAAACTCTTTGTTGTTTCTTTATGTACCACAAATATGGGGAATAAATGGTTAAATTTTGACTGAAATACCAAACATTTCTGAGTAGTTCCAAACTTGAAAGACTGAAAACTGTGCAGCCAAAGTGAACATCTGGCGAGAGTAGTGTAAATTATATTGAGAGGTTTGTGTTAGATAAGTACATTGTAATGACAGTTTAGACAGAAATTTGTCATAACAGTTTAAACAGAAATTATGCATCATACATACTCAAAAAATCAAAACCTTACCATATTATACAACATTATAATGAAAGGCATTCAAACCATGACAACAATTTACAAACAAACAAATATACTTTATAAAGCATTTGTAAGTAATTACAAATAGGAAGATCATTACCAACATGGTGTAAGTTATCATATAAAATGGTAGTAAAGTTTTCGAAACATTTAATCACAAAAAGGCTAAAAGGCTCTTATCTGTGAACCAAATAAATAAAACATTGCTTAGCTGGAAATCTACAGAAGCTTTCACTATAGCCTTATAAACATAACTGAACTGCCCCTGGCTGCCATGTTTTTCATATTACCCAAACTGTTTTGGAACTCGACCAAGATATCATTAGAACAAATATTCCTAATTTAATGATGATCCGGCTAGATTGTGATTTCTATAGTTTTCACATGGTTTAACTATAGTCATATAAGCTAATTTTCCCCGCCTCCTGAATGCTATTTGTATTAACAAACCGGCACCATTTGTTAAATTAGTCAAGATATTGCTAAAACAAAACAATTGTATAACATGAAGACACTTTAATTAGTAAAACAATAACAATCCTGTTAAAGTACGGGGAATACCTTTATAACTTGATATATGATGATATTATTTTAACAATTCACATCATTTTAAGTCATTTTATTGTGAAATTCACCTGTGATAAATGATAACATGTAGTTAAATATGATTACAGTATAAGAAAGTCAAAGTCGTGTTGACAACTCTTCACAATTTAACATCATGGCAATATGTGCTTGTTCCTTGAATCAAGCATTTAGTCCTACTTTGGCTTTTACTTTCGCAGACAATATACAATTAATAAGAATATACTTAACACAGAAATATCGAGTCTGTATACAAAAAGGAGCATCTACAAGCAATCATGTCTTTTAATAACAAAACATGTGTACACAGTATAAACATTAAGTGTTACAGATCTGAAGCTGGAATGACTTATCATGATTATTTAAGCTCAAATGTACATGTTTAAATGTAGTATTAACAAGAGATGTGTTTGTCAGAAACACAATGCCCCCTATTTGAACTTTGACCTTGAAGGATGACCTTGACCTCGACCTTTCACCACTCAAAATGTGCAGCGCCATGAGATACACATGCAAAATATCAAGTTGCTATGATCAATATTGCAAAAGTTGTCACAAAACTGTAACCTAGGTTAAAGTTTTGGGAAAGAAAGACAGACACACACAATTACAGACTGACAGGCCAAAAACAATATACCCCCCCCCCCTTTTTTTAAGGGGGCATAAAAATATAAGTCCCCAGACTGTTGTCAAGTAACCTCTCATTTTAAATCAAACACATACAATTTTTACACACTTGTATTTCGCAGGAAACAATTCTGGAATGTAAACTTACACATGATTTCATGTCTAAATATAATGAAACATATTTTTGGAATTCGAATTAACATACTGTTTACATAAGTTCTAAAAATATAGTTATTAATACACCTTCGACAGAAATATACTCTGAATCGAAGAAAATGCAGGACAAACATCATAACTGTATCATGAAAAGAAAGAAAAATTAAATATCAAATTTGTATAATAATATAATTCCGGTTCACCCAATTCAGTGTGTATCTGCACAGCACAGGAATCTTCTCTTGTTGTTACGTCTCTTATTGCCACGTGACAATCGAGGTGCTTCTGAAGAGGTCTTGCTAACTGCTAAAACATTTAAATGGTACTTACAAATGTAAGCAGTTTTTGGCGTAAAAAAATTACCACTTTACTAACATTGATTTAAATTTTAATTGTAGATTCAATGTCCTCAAACATTCAAATGTTACCACAAAACTTCAAAACTTTTGAAGGTCAAAATGAACCCATCATTTTAAGAACCCTCTGAACTTCGAAATGAAAACTTAAAATGTTTTGAAATATGCAGTATATACAGTAATTACAAAGGTAAACCGACACTCCAGCTGCCTTTCCAATCTGTTAATAATATGTACAAAGTGCAAATCATGTAACTATTTATAATCTTTTATGTAATTTCTTAAATTTTCATGAAATAGTCATTCGAAGTTACAGAATACTTGCACTTATTGACAACAACCAGTAATAGTTTTTTCAATATTTACCAAACGTTCATAAACAACAATTATTGATGACTACAACTTAACATGGTATTTGGGTGGTATACAAGATATTTCTCAAATAAGGAAAAAGCATTGACATTGCACTGTCTGGATTTGAATGCATGCCAATAATAAATAGTCATTAACATCACCAGTTGTGCGAAAAGTTAAAGATACTTCTTATTGCAGCTAGATTGATTGTAACAAATATTTAATTTATTAAATAATTAACTTTAAAATAAATTTCTATAAATAAAATTACTTGAATAGTTATTCCACTATAAGTCCACTATATGACACATACTCAAATGTAGCCTGTGTTGGAATGGTTACTTAAGCAAATTTTACGTATTAGGCCCTTACCTTTTCTTGTCTTGATATGGTTTGTATTTCCATCTGACGAAGTGGTTACTTTTGACGCTGTCTTGCTACCTGCTGTAACATTGCAATTATGTACCCTTATTAATTGACAATAAATAGCAACATATAATGACATATTACAACGAAATACAAAACAAGGCATGTGCACAAGAATGCATTTTACACGTACTTATTTCAGCTGCACACATAAGTGTATATAAAAATGAATGAGCATGCATGAAAATTATGAAATATGTTACAGTAACAATACCAACAGGCCTGTCTATAAAGTAAAGTGCAAAAGCCTAAATCACAAAAAGGTTACTTGACAATTTGATTATGATAAAAACTAATTAATCGCTCATTTAAACAATACTTTTTGTATGATTTATCATTCTTATATTGTGTTGTCTGTTCATTTAGGTTGCAAATTTCTGTTTTGTCTTCATCAAAGGCTTCACCATTGCTCATATTTCCAGCGTCCGAACGAGATGCATTTGACAAAGTCTGACTTCCTGCTGTAACATCTAAAGTTAAGATACAGAAAACATGAACAGTGATGAAAGGAAAATACTCAATGGCAACCATAAAATGTCATGTTACAACGAAATTACAAACTGTGCACGTAAACATAAATAAAATTCACGTACTTATTTCAGCTGCGCACACAATTGGTATAGAAAAAGATGAGCACACAAGAAAATTATGAAACATTGTATAATTCCAACGACCTATCTATAATGTTGAGTGTTTGAGCCTTAATCATAATAAAAACCGATATTTTGGCATTTGATATGGATCAAATTTAGTTAATCGTTCATTTGTACAATATTAAATTGAACAATGCTGTTTTGTGTGATATTGTTCTTCTTACATTTGTTCTGCTCTTCATCAATGATGCATATTTCAATGTCTTGTTCTCCACAGGCAACAATATCGGACCAAATTTCTTCTTCTGGCTTTGTTGGGTTAGCCACTGAAAATTTATCCTAATACAAAGATACAAAAAACAACAGGTTTACTGATAAGTTGTCACTTTTAACAAGTGATGTGTTTGAGAAACACTATGCCCCTTTTGAGCAATTTTGACCCATATATTTGACCTTTGACCTTGAAGGATGACCTTGACCTTTCACCACTCAAAATGTGCAGCTCCATGAGATACACATGCATGACAAATATCAAGTTGCTATCTTCAATATTGCAAAAGTTATGACCAAGGTTTAAGTTTTTGGACAGACATACATACACACACAGACACACACATACAATGACAGACAGGCAAAAAACAATATACCCCTCATAAAAAGGTTCATACAAATTCAAGTATATCTTGCATTGGAATGGTAAGATTAGCATATTTAGATTTTAGAAAATATTTGATAGTAGGAATATCAAAGCACTCTCTTATCGCAAAATATTACCTCATTAATACTTTATGTACATAAATATTACCTAGAGTAAAATTATCAAACATTACCCAAACTTGTCTGAAGTGATCAGGTGTCATTGGGTCATTATGTAATGATATTCTTCATTCATAACTGATTACTTTATTTAAACACTGTTAATCATTTACATTATTTGACCTTTGACCTTGAATGATGACCTTGACCTTTCACCACTCAAAATGAGCAGCTCCATGAGATAAACATGCATGACAAATATCAAGTTGCTATCTTCAATATTGCAAAAGTTATGACCAAGGTTAAAGTTTTTGGACAGACACACATACACACACAGACACACACATACAATGACAGAGAGGCAAAAAACAATATACCCCTCATAAAAAGGTTCATACAAACTCAAGTATAACTTGAATTGGAATGGTAAGATTAGCATACTTAAAGTTTAAAAAATATTTGATAGTAGGAATATCAAAACACGCTCTTATCGCAAAATATTACCTCATTAATACTTTATGTACATAAATATAACCTAGAGTAAAATTATCAAACATTACCCAAACTTGTCTGAAGTGATCAGGTGTCATTGGGTCATTACGTAATAATATTCTTCATTCATAACTAATTACTTTATTTAAACACTGTTAATCATTTACATTAAAATATTATTACCTGCTAAGGACAATATATATTGACCTAGAGACCTTCGCACTAGGTCAATATCCCTCCGGGACCATGTGAACTTGAAACTTTCACAGTTAAGGAAGTTTTCAGCAAACTAGAAATAAATAAAAAGAAAATGATCAACACAAATCAAAAACGCTGACACGCCAAATATCAGAAAATTTTAAGATGCCCGTACGAAATAATGGGGCGGATTCCGGGCGGATTCCGGGCGGAATCGGGGCGGAATTGGCACGTATTGTTGGAATTACGCCCGTACAACTGGCGGAATGAGTTTTACGCCCGGAACTAAAATTAATTCTGGGCGTAATTCAACTGTTTTTTCTGGGCGTAAAACAAATCCGGGCGTATTTTTATACTTAAAATTTGTATGATGGTGATTTGTGGACGGATTTTTGCACTTTGTTTCTTTCGTGGGGCAGAATTTCATACTTATAAAATATTTGTGAAGCCACATGACGGAATTTTGAACTTAGTAGTTTTTACAGAGAGTAATATTGGACTTTTCTAATTTCTATGAAGCTGAACAATAACTTAATAAATTTAATTTAAACCAAAGTACTGAACAAAATATTACCAGTTACTGATAACTTTAAATAAACGTTTTTAAATAAAAATATTTAATTTTATTTATACATTTGTACAATCAATGAACATTTATTATAGACACAACTATTTCAGTCACAGTATAATTAACTCAGCATAAAGCTTTGATCTAATTTATGATTTTCATGTTCAGATTCTAAAACATTTTTTGATGTATTTTTATACTTAATTTGTGAGAAGCTGAAAAGGAGACAGACTTGTGAACTTGTGATCATGAATTATACTCTTAGATTTTGCATTATTATTGGCAATATTGCTGGTAAAAAAAAATAGGAGATAACAATAACACATTTTAATTAAATATATTTTATCTATTGCTGACTTTTACAGTTTCCACTTACAGTCTAGTTTAATATTATTTGTTTATATCATCAACATGAATGCAGTTTCTCTCCATGTTACTCTATAAATTATTTTTTTTATAGTAGTTAAGATTTCCCCAGTCTGAAAAGACCATAAACATGTACACTCAGATAAACACTGACAACCAGCTGAGTTGATCTCAGGTATTGTGCTGCCCATTCAATATTCACCAAATGCTGAGTCACATCTGATCATGTTTATAAACCATCTGGGCTTATTAGGCTTCAGTGGATTGGTTCAGTGGTACAGGAAGTGAGTGGTAGAAGTTGCTGTTTGAAAACGAGCGGTTAAGCAAATTACTGACTCGGAACTAAATTGTCAGTATAATGCTTAAGCAAAATAAGGACTAAACTGTAGTGAAAAAATGTCTTGCAGGGAGTACTGTGTCAAAAACAATTTGTATTTAATACACATAATGTGGAAATGAAAAATAAGATTGTTGCAAAAGAGGTTCAAATTGGCTCAGGTTTAACTGTGATTTGGTCTCACCAAATTCCTGTGTTTTTGGAATACTGCAGAACAGCATAAAAGGTTTGTATTTTTACTCCTTCATTCCTCTATTATTTAGATTATTAACTGATATAATTGTAATTGTATTTGTGTACTGTCCCAGTGGGAAATGTAAAAGGATGATGAAAAGTAGACGGGCATCTGAAGGAAAAACAACACAGTTTGAAACTAAAATGAAATACACAAATTTCTTTAAAATATATAGTAAGTACTTAAATTAACATTTCATTTTCAGATTATGTCATAGCATTAGTGAGAAAGGTTGCTGGTGGCATAACAAATTTTCCCATCTCGGACCTCAAAAGCCACGTCACAAATTGAAGAATTTGTTTGCAAGAAAGCACAGACTGTTACATGAATGAAAAAACAAGTTGTGAAAAAATGAACTTTTTTATATTTGCTCTGTGTGCGCGCCCGGATGATGAGCACAAAGCGGTCCTTGACAAAGGAAAGCTGGATTTGTTGATAGGTAAATCACAATTTTACTACACAAGTTATTGTATTATTAGTTTGAAATAGTTAAGTTCAAAATAAAGATTAATTCGAATTATATGATTAGTGATCCTCTTAGGGCTAGGCCTGTCAATTATAACAGAGTGTCTCAGTACCTTGCCGCACTAAGATCCAAACCTGCCCCCTTTGACCACGAGTCATGTTTTTAATTACTTCTGATACTTCTGATCACATTATTTTACAGAATATTCAATGAATTTTCAATAAACTAATTTTATTTTAACAGTGAAACTAGTTTTATCAATTAAAAATAATAATTTTTAAATGAAAATGCATGTAATATTAAATAATATGCGCATATGCCAATATTTCGAACAGCGTTGTCGTCAGTGCGACGTCACTGCCTTCAACATAAAAGCGAGACTGCACCGGAAGCAGCGACCCAGGTGCCTCTAGTAGTCTGGAAAGTTTCGATGAGATGCCTCCGTATTTTGTTTTTTCAATTTAAACACAAATGCGTACTCAAACTGTAATTGAGTGTTTCCATTTAAATAGATTTTCTATCACCGAAAACGCGATTTCTGATCTTGGGTGCCAACGGTATATCCGGCGACCTTAAACATTGGCGCAAGATAAAAGGTCGAGGGCACCAAAGAAATGGCGCTGGTCTATTTGATAACCAGTTTTATTTTTCCGAAGTTAGTGCAACTGGCTACTTTTTCCTTATTCAGAAAAAAAGGAACTGGGTTATCATTTTACAAAAACATAAGTAGGAATATACTGCAATACATATATTGATACGCGACCTATATTTACAATGATTTTCATTGAATAATTGGTCTCTTTGGTTATTTTTCAATTATTTTTTTAGCAAGACAATGCCAGTTCCTTATTCGATTTGAATAAGGAATAAGGAACCAGTTCCTCATTCCCTATTCAAACCGAATAAGGAACGGAATATCATTATATAAAACTTAGAACAGGTGTACTGCAATTAAAGTTTTTGATATACAACCTACGTTTAAAATGCTTTTCATTGATTTATTGGTTTCTTTGGTTCATTTTTATTAAGGTTTTTAATAAAAAAATACCAGTTCCTTATTCGTTTTGTATACGGAACAAGGAACCAGTTCCTTATTCCTTATTCAAACCGAATAAGGAACTAGATTCTCATTAAATAAAATTAAGCAGCAATGTATTGCAATATTATTTTTTTAACATCTACCATCATTTCATTGATATTTAGTATTATTTGGTTAATTTTAATTTATGTTTGAGTTAGACAATTTCATTTCCTAATTATCTTCTTCATAATACTTGTTTTCAGCGTGTATCGTCAAATAGAATATACAATAGAAATGTGACAGAATACATTCATACAACATAATCAAGCTGAAGTAACACACACAACATCTGAAAAATAAAATATCCGAAAGTGATCGTCCGAAATACAGGCTTCTGAATAAGGAACTAACTTATTACCCAATTCCTTATTCAGAGACTATAACTTCGGATACTTAAATTTGGATCATTCTCGCAAAGCGCAACCATATGTTCGTTACTATTGGCTCTGTTTAATGTAAGATTTTTTATTTATATCTCTGATACAGTTCTTTAAGTTTTATCTGACCCTTACCTTGGGCCAAGACTATACGATATCTCATTACTAAGCATGTTTTAGATATCTCATTCCGTTCTTAACGTAAACAGTTACGAAGAGATATGATTAAGATGCAAAGAGATTTTAATACGTCACAAAACAGCAAGACTGCACCGGAAGCAGCGGTCCAGGTGCCTCAAGAAGACTGGACAGTTTCCATGAGATGCCTCAATATTTAATTTTATTAAAAAGTCAAACACCTGCGCGCATACTAGCTGTAATAGTGTTTTTTTTCTTCGTAGATTTGTTTAAATGCGAATACGCGTTTTCTCGCTCATGCAGACCAACGGTAAATACGGCGACCTTCAACCTCGGCACACGATTATTGACCGTGGTATCTAAAGAACGGCGATAGTCTCAATGGTTGAGAGTCCTTCGCCGTTTTTAGCTTAACAGTTGAGCTCTGTATTCGAACAGAATGCCAAAATTGCGACAGCGTTGTCGTCAGTGCGACGTCACTGACGTCACCATAAAAAATGTCTGCACCGGAAGGAGCGGCCTAGATGCCTCTAGTAGTCTGGAAAGTTTCGTAGAGATGCCCCCGTTTTTTGTGTTTTTTTTTTTCAATTTAAAGACAAATGCGTTCTCAAGCTCTTATTGGGTGTTTCTAATTAAATAGATTTTCTTTCACTGAAAACGCGTTTTTTCGATCTTGGATGCCAACGGTATATCCGGCGACAGTAAAGATTGGCGCACGATAAAAGGTCGCGGGAACTAAAAAAAAGGCGCTGGTCTTTTTGATTACCAGTCCTATTTTTCCGAAGTAAGTGCAACTGGCTGCTAATTTTTCCTTATTCAGAAGAAAAAAAGGAACTGGGTTATCATTTAACAAAAACCTAAGTAGGAATGTTCTGCAGTACATATTTTGATACGCGACCTATATTTACAATGATTTTCATTGATTAATTGGTCTCTTTGGTCCATTTTAATTTATTTGTTAAGCATGGAAATGCCAGTTCCTTATTCGATTTGAATAAGGAATAAGGAACCAGCTCCTTATTCCCGATTAAAACCGAATAAGGAACTGGACTATCGTTATATAAAACTAAGTACAGGTGTACTGCAATTAAAGTTTTTAATACCCAACCTACGTTTAAAATGCTTTCAATTGATTATTTGGTTTCTTTGGTTCATTTTAATTCAGTTTTTTTATAAGAAAATACCAGTTCCTTGTTCGATTTGAATAAGGAATAAGGAACCAGTTCCTTATTCCTTTTTCAAACCGAATAAGGGACTGGGTTATCATTACATACAACTCAGCAGCAATGTATTGCAATATATTTTTTTTTACACGTACCGTTATTTCATTGACATTTAGTATTCTTTGGTTAATTTTTTATTTATATCTCTAATACAGTTCTTTAAGTTTTATCTGACCCTTACCTTTGGCCAATAATAAACGATATCTCATTACTAAGCATGTTTTAGATATCTCATTCCGTTTTCATACGTAAGCGGTTACGAAGGGATATGATTAAGGATGTAAAGAGATTTCAACACGTCACCATAAAATCAAGACTGCACCGGAAGCAGCGTTGAAGGTGCCTCTAGTCGACTGGAAACTTTCATCGAGATGCATCAACATTTATTTTATTTAACATTCAAACACCTGCGCGAATAATCGCTGAAATAGTGTTTTTTTTTTCGTAGATTTGTTTAAGTGCGAATACACGTTTTATCTTCATGCAGACCAACGGTACATCCGGCGACCTTCAACCTCGTCACACGATTATTGGCTGTGGGATCTACAAAACGGCAATGGCCTCGATGGTAAACAGTCCCTCGCTGATCTTAGCGTAACAGTTGCGCTCTGTTTTCTTACCGAATGCCAATATTTCGGACAGCGTTGTCGTCAGTTCGACGTCACAGACGTCAATATAAAGGCGATAATGCACCGGAAGCAGCGGCCAGGTTCCTTTATTAGTCTGGAAAGTTTCATCGAGATGCCTACGTATTTTGTTTTTCCATTAAAAAACAAATGCGTATACAAGCTCTTATTGAGTGTTTATATATTAAAATTCATTTTCTATCTCCGAAAACGCGTCTTCCCGATCTTGGATGCCAGCGGTACATCCGGCGACCTTCAATAATGGCACACAATAAAAGATCGTGGGACGCGACAAAATAGCGCTGGTATCGGTGGTTACCAGTCCTATATTTCCGAGTCAGTTCAGCTGGTTACTTTGTCATTGTTCACCCGCGAAAAAAGAACTGGTCATCATTACACATGAAAACTAGGTAGAAATGTTGTACAATACATATGTGCGATACCCAACCTATATTTACAATGATTTTAATTGATTTATTTGTCTCTTTTTTTCCTTTTTATTCAGAAAATGGCAGTTCCTTATTCAATTTGAATAAGGAATAAGGAACTAGATCCTTATTCCTTATTGAAATCGAATAAGGAACTGGGTTATAATTAAATAAAACTAAGAAGAAATGTACAGCAGTTAAAGTTTTGGATACACAACGTGAAAAACAATGATTGCCATTGATATATTGGTCTCTTTGGTTCATTGTCATTTATTTTTTTTAGTAAGAAATCGCCAGTTCATTATTCGATTTAAATAAGGAATAAGGAGCCAGTTCCTTATTCATTATTCAAACCGAATAAGGAACTGGATTCTCATTAAATAAAACTTAGCAGCAATGTATTGCAATAATTTTTTTTTAACGTGTACCATCATTTCATTGACATGTAGTATTGTTTGGTTAATTTTAATTTATGTTTGAGTAAGACAATGCCATTTCCTTATTATCGTCTTAATAATATTTGTTGTCAGCGTATTTCGTAAAATAAAATAAACAAAGAAATGTGACAGAATATATCTATATAACATAATCAAGCTTAAATAACACACACATCTAAAAAATAAAATATCCGAAAGTGATTGTCCGAAATACAGGCTCCGGAATAAGGAACTAACTTATTTCTAATTCCTTATTCAGAGGCCATAATTTCGGATACTTTAATCGCATCATTCTAGCATCTGTACCTTACCTTTGGCCAAGACTATCCGATAGATGAGTATCAGACATGTTTTCTGCATGTTGAAATCGAATAAGGAACTGGATAATAATTAAATAAAACTTAGTAGAAATGTACTTCAATAACTATTTTGTTATACCCAACCTACATTAACAGTGGTTTTCATTATTTATTGATCTCAGTGATTCATTTTCACTTATTTTTTATTAAGAAATCGCCAGTTCCTTATTCGATTTGAATACGGAATAAGGAATCAGTTCCTTATTCCTTATTCAAACCGAATAAGGAACAAGGATAAAATTAAATAAAAATAGTAGACATGTACTACATTACATATTTTTGATGCCCAATCTACATTTATAATGATTTTCATTGATGTACTGGTATCTTTGGTTCACTTTAATTTATCTTTTTGGCAAGAAAATGGCAGTTCCTTATTCGATTTGAATAAGGAATAAGGAACCAGTTCCTTTTTCCTTATTGAAATCGAATAAGGAACTGGGTTATAATTATAAAAAATAAATAGAAATGTACCTCAATAAATATTTGTTATACCCAACCAATATTTACAGTGATTTTCATTGACTTATTGATCTCTTTAATTCCTATTTATGTTTTTGTTAGTAAGAAAATGCCGTTCCTTATTCGATTTTGATTTATTATTTATAGTAAGTACATTCCAGTTCCTTATTCGATTTCAATAAGGAATAAGGAACCAGTTCCTTATTCCTTATTCAAACTGAATAAGGAACTGGTTTATCATTACTTAAAACTTAGTAGAAATGTATTGCAATGCGTATTTTAAATATCCAACCTATGTATACACATGTATATAATGATATTCATTTTTATGTTGAACAATTTTGATCATTTTCATAGATGTTTAAGTAAGAAAATGCCGTTCCTTTTTCGATTTTGAATTATTATTTATAGTAAGTACATTCCAGTTCCTTATTCGATTTCAATAAGGAATAAGGAACCAGTTCCTTATTCATTATTCAAACTGAATAAGGAACTGGTTTATCATTACTTAAAACTTAGTAGAAATGTATTGCAATGCGTATTTTAAAAATCCAACCTATGTATACACATGTATATAATGATATGCATTTATATGTTGAACAATTTTGATCATTTTCATTGATGTTTAAGTAAGAAAATGCCGTTCCTTATTCGTTTTTGATTTATTATTTATAGTAAGTACATTCCAGTTCCTTATTCGATTTCAATAAGGAATAAGGAACCAGTTCCTTATTCCTTATTCAAACTGAATAAGGAACTGGTTTATCATTACTTAAAACTTAGTAGAAATGTATTGCAATGCGTATTTTAAATATCCAACCTATGTATACACATGTATATAATGATATTCATTTATATGTTGAACAATTTTGATCATTTTCATTGATGTTTAAGTAAGAAAATGCCGTTCCTTATTCGATTTTGATTTATTATTTATAGTAAGTACATTCCAGTTCCTTATTCGATTTCAATAAGGAATAAGGAACCAGTTCCTTATTCCTTATTCAAACTGAATAAGGAACTGGTTTATCATTACTTAAAACTTAGTAGAAATGTATTGCAATGCGTATTTTAAATATCCAACCTATGTATACACATGTATATAATGATATTCATTTTTATGATGAACAATTTTGATCATTTTCATTTATGTTTAAGTAAGAAAATGCCGTTCCTTATTCGATTTTGATTTATTATTTATAGTAAGTACATTCCAGTTCCTTATTCGATTTCAATAAGGAATAAGGAACCAGTTCCTTATTCCTTATTCAAACTGAATAAGGAACTGGTTTATCATTACTAAAAACTTAGTAGAAATGTATTGCAATGCGTATTTTAAATATCCAACCTATGTATACACATGTATATAATGATATTCATTTTTATGTTGAACAATTTTGATCATTTTCATTGATGTTTAGGTACGAAAATGCCGTTCCTTATTCGATTTTGAGTTATTATTTATAGTAAGTACATTCCAGTTCCTTATTCGATTTCAATAAGGAATAAGGAACCAGTTCCTTATTCCTTATTCAAACTGAATAAGGAACTGGTTTATCATTACTTAAAACTTAGTAGAAATGTATTGCAATGCGTATTTTAAAAATCCAACCTATGTATACACATGTATATAATGATATGCATTTATATGTTGAACAATTTTGATCATTTTCATTGATGTTTAAGTAAGAAAATGCCGTTCCTTATTCGTTTTTGATTTATTATTTATAGCAAGTACATTCCAGTTCCTTATTCGATTTCAATAAGGAATAAGGAACCAGTTCCTTATTCCTTATTCAAACTGAATAAGGAACTGGTTTATCATTACTTAAAACTTAGTAGAAATGTATTGCAATGCGTATTTTAAATATCCAACCTATGTATACACATGTATATAATGATATTCATTTATATGTTGAACAATTTTGATCATTTTCATTGATGTTTAAGTAAGAAAATGCCGTTCCTTATTCGATTTTGATTTATTATTTATAGTAAGTACATTCCAGTTCCTTATTCGATTTCAATAAGGAATAAGGAACCAGTTCCTTATTCCTTATTCAAACTGAATAAGGAACTGGTTTATCATTACTTAAAACTTAGTAGAAATGTATTGCAATGCGTATTTTAAATATCCAACCTATGTATACACATGTATATAATGATATTCATTTTTATGATGAACAATTTTGATCATTTTCATTTATGTTTAAGTAAGAAAATGCCGTTCCTTATTCGATTTTGATTTATTATTTATAGTAAGTACATTCCAGTTCCTTATTCGATTTCAATAAGGAATAAGGAACCAGTTCCTTATTCCTTATTCAAACTGAATAAGGAACTGGTTTATCATTACTAAAAACTTAGTAGAAATGTATTGCAATGCGTATTTTAAATATCCAACCTATGTATACACATGTATATAATGATATTCATTTTTATGTTGAACAATTTTGATCATTTTCATTGATGTTTAGGTACGAAAATGCCGTTCCTTATTCGATTTTGATTTATTATTTATAGTAAGTACATTCCAGTTCCTTATTCGATTTCAATAAGGAATAAGGAACCAGTTCCTTATTCCTTATTCAAACTGAATAAGGAACTGGTTTATCATTACTTAAAACTTAGTAGAAATGTATTGCAATTCGTATTTTAAATATCCAACCTATGTATACACATGTATATAATGATATTCATTTTTATGTTGAACAATTTGATCATTTTCATAGATGTTTAAGTAAGAAAATGCCGTTCCTTTTTCGATTTTGAATTATTATTTTTAGTAAGTACATTCCAGTTCCTTATTCGATTTCAATAAGGAATAGGGAACCAGTTCCTTATTCCTTATTCAAACTGAATAAGGAACTGGTTTATCATTACTTAAAACTTAGTAGAAATGTAAGTTGCAATGCGTATTTTAAATATCCAACCTATGTATACACATGTATATAATGATATTCATTTGTATGTTGAACAATTTTGATCATTTTCATTGATGTTTAAGTAAGAAAATGCCGTTTCTTATTCGTTTTTGATTTATTATTTATAGTAAGTACATTCCAGTTCCTTATTCGATTTCAATAAGGAATAAGGAACCAGTTCCTTATTCCTTATTCAAACTGAATAAGGAACTGGTTTATCATTACTTAAAACTTAGTAGAAATGTATTGCAATGCGTATTTTAAATATCCAACCTATGTATACACATGTATATAATGATTTTCATTTATATGTTGAACAATTTTGATCATTTTCATTGATGTTTAAGTAAGAAAATGCCGTTCCTTATTCGATTTTGATTTATTATTTATAGTAAGAACATTCCAGTTCCTTATTCGATTTCAATAAGGAATAAGGAACCAGTTCCTTATTCCTTATTCAAACTGAATAAGGAACTGGTTTATCATTACTTAAAACCTAGTAGAAATGTATTGCAATGCGTATTTTAAATAGCCAACCTATGTATACACATGTATATAATGCTATTCATTTTTATGTTGAACAATTTTGATCATTTTCATTGATGTTTAAGTAAGAAAATGCCGTTCCTTATTCGATTTTGAATTATTATTTATAGTAAGTACATTCCAGTTCCTTATTCGATTTCAATAAGGAATAAGGAACCAGTTCCTTATTCCTTATTCAAACTGAATAAGGAACTGGTTTATCATTACTTAAAACTTAGTAGAAATGTATTGCAATGCGTATTTTAAATAGCCAACCTATGTATACACATGTATATAATGATATTCATTTATATGTTGAACAATTTTAATCATTTTCATTGATGTTTAAGTAAGAAAATGTCGTTCCTTATTCGATTTTGATTTATTATTTATAGTAAGTACATTCCAGTTCCTTATTCGATTTCAATAAGGAATAAGGAACCAGTTCCTTATTCCTTATTCAAACTGAATAAGGAACTGGTTTATCATTACTTAAAACTTAGTAGACATGTATTGCAATGCGTATTTTAAATATCCAACCTATGTATACACATGTATATAATGATATTCATTTATATGTTGAACACTTTTGATCATTTTCATTGATGTTTAAGTAAGAAAATGCCGTTCCTTATTCGATTTTGATTTATTATTTATAGTAAGTACATTCCAGTTCCTTATTCGATTTCAATAAGGAATAAGGAACCAGTTCCTTATTCCTTATTCAAACTGAATAAGGAACTGGTTTATCATTACTTAAAACTTAGTAGAAATGTATTGCAATGCGTATTTTAAATATCCAACCTATGTATACACATGTATATAATGATGTTCATTTATATGTTGAACAATTTTGATCATTTTCATTGATGTTTAAGTAAAAAAATGCAGGTTCCTTATTCGGCTTGAATACGGAATAAGGAACTGGTTCCCGTTTCCTTATTCGGCCGCGAAAAAGGAAATTGAGTTTAAATGAAAACAAAAATTAGGAAATGTACTAGATTGCATTTTTATATCACATAAATGTTAAATAAGTATACAGGCTTAAGGTTTGGTTGATTTGAAGTTAGAATTCGAAGTAGATAATGCCGGCTCGGGTTATTCAAAAAATCCTATTAAAACGCTGAGAAGAAACATGAATATGTATCGTTATACACAAATTAAATGTATCCTTGTTATTTAGCTTTGATTTAATTGAGAATTGTTTGCATTATTTTTCTTAAAAAGCTTAGTCAAATATGTTAAGCGTGAATAAGGAATAAGGAACCGTTATTTATTCCTTATTCGAATAAGGAATCGTGAATAAGGAATAAGGAACTGTTCCTTATTCCTTATTCGAATAAGGAATAAGGAACTAGGAAAAAGGAACCAAATTACTCTCCATTATAACCTTTGATGGATTTTCACGAAACTTGCCTCTCATGTAAAGAACATTGAGAAACATAGCATAAAGCACGAGTCAGTCATGAAGGTTTAAGGTCAATGTCTTTCTTAAAGGACAAATGTATTTAGACTCATTTTTGTATTCCCGCCATTACTCCTTTACACCAACTTGATTAAAATATGAAGGCACAAATCAGTCACACAGGATTAAGGTCAAGACAGTACTGCATGTCAAAAGCGTGAGTCTCTATATTAGCGTCTAGTCCATATATTTATACGCATGCAATGATTTTCATTAAACACGCCTTCATGGTAAGGTCATTAGGACGACGTACAGAAGGCGTGAGTAAGCCATTTCGGCTCAATGTCCAAATTCATGTTCGTGTCAGCTCTATATATCCAATACCCATCGAAGGAATTTTAAAACTTGGCTACATTGTAAATTCATTGAGTTGATGCGCAGAATGCACGAGTCAATCACACGGCTTTGATAACTCGTGGAAGTGAATAGTTTAGCGTTCATTTTCTTTGAAGCATAAAAGATTATGATATTTAAAAGATGTTTAGAAATGAGCCAATAACGTTGGCTGAAAATCAAGGTAACCACTTCAAATTCCAAAACAATATTGGATAGAGATATAATTGTAGTCTCATGGATTGGACTGTCTTGTTGGTTGTACAAATTGTTGAGCTGTTGTTGTGTTTTTAAGTGTATTAAATTGAAGCCGTAACTGTGATCTTTTTACATGATTTGAATAAAACTGTATTATACAGAAATTGTGTCGATATATAATATAAATATTTATGATAACTGTTCTATTGTCGCTTGTTGTATTGTAAGGGTTCTTTTGAATAAAGTGTATATGAAGTCAAATTACTTTGATATCAACACAACTGTTGAGTTCTACTGAAGAAGCATTCTCATAAAAGCTTCGCTTTATTAACCATATTAGTATGACAAATTAAATCACGCGGCTGGATATTTTTATGAAAAACCAATATAGCTCACCAATATCAACCTAGCCATTATGCATCAATTTAATTCGCTACCGTTACCATACGTTGACTAAACTCCTGCAAAACGTGCCTGAAAACGTGCACGAACAAACCCGAATGCAAGTGTATGAAACAATCCAAGCGTTTATTAGGGCTAATGGAGTTCTTATACCAGGTTAATGGTGTCAAAGTAAGCTATAATCTATGTATCTAAATAATCGATTAAGCACTAACATTCAAGAACGTTTCTTGCTCCATACAAATGATTGTTTAATCAACACCAATTAATAAAGATCACGCAAATAATGATATATATTTGCCTTAGGATTGATTGTGGGTTACAGTCGGGGTTTTACTCTCATTCTTAACATGAAACAGACGACATACCCCTCTTTCGCTATCTTAAGAGCAAAAACGGCCTATCGAAAAATCACTTTATTGACTAGTCATCGTGTTGCCATTGTTTCTCGTGGAAGCTTTTGCTCTTAAGAGGAAGAAACCAACATGCTCGAAATAGTAACATGATCCATTCTTGCTACAAACAAATGACGTAAAATGCATTTGATGAAGATGTTAACAGGCATATAAGTAAGAAAGATATAAAGCAAACGTGTATGTGTGTGTATTATCCTGAATGACAGGGTTAGCAGTTAAGGTTGTACAAGCATGTCATGTACACTAAAAGAAAGACACATTGCGATCGAAAATGGGCTTTGTTAAATGCCGTATACTAAGCATGTTATTTAACAGTAAACACACGGACAAGACTAACCAAACGTTAGATCAATTAATGACAAATCGGGCGATTGTTTAAGTACTGGGTCGTATGCGTTTTGTCGATGGATATTATGTATAGGGTTTACTGAAGCATTCATTGAGCTACTGTGCTGGGGTTTTCTGATACATGCGTTGTGCTTCTATTCAAAGTGTTCTTGCTTGTATATGTGGCAATGCGTATAGATATCCATGATTATATCTGATATTCATCAAGCCCCCAAATTGGTACAAAATTGTGTTAACACGATATTGCGATGGGCGCCGATATCCGCCAAGGCATCGTTGATTTTAAGAATATGGAAAATGATATCGCCCATTGTCAATTAAAGGGATATTTTCATTATTAAGAGTAGTTAAAAACCAACTTGTAGTTAGTGAAAATTTGACGCAACCAATTGAAACTTTAGACTTTGAATGATGAAAAATCGGATATGGGTACATTGTGTGTGCTATCAATAAAACATGATAGTCACTACAAACTCGTATATATAATATACTCTGTAAGATACGTTATATATTATATCATGTCAAATAAAAACTACAAAATTGACAACTATCCAAAGATATATTATACATTTGAGTGAAGGAATGATGTATTATAATAACCATGAGAAGTTTTTCCGTATGACTTTGACTTTTAAGGAATAATTTATCATAAAAGTTATTATAAATTTATATAAAATGAACGAGATCAATGATGGCTTCCTGTAATGTACAGTGTACTTGTAAGACAAACAGATTCTTTCAAATAATTGTTGTCATTACACCAGTCTATATGTATCTCATTTACAGTGAAATAATTTGCAGTTCATGTGTGCAGAGAATAGTTCATATTTTGGTAAAAGGAATTGTACTGCTTTTAACGTATCTTACAAAAGTATATCATGCATTGCAGAAAGTACTTTTTAGAACAAAAACATATCAAAGAATAACTGACTTGCCTTTTTCTAATAGTAAAATCGCTGTAGAAGTCTAAACAAGACCACTATCTGAAACTAGAAATGGCGCGGCAGAGGCCGACGCGTATCCCCACGCCGCATGTTTGACCCAAGGGCGCCCCAGGGTTGGTAATGGGGCCATGCATAGTTGAGATTGACCGTATTGTCATTAGAGAAGTTCAGTATCAATTAGAAGTATATCGGTGTAGAAATGAAGAAATTATAGTAAAAGGTAATTTTGGGTGGGCGGGGCCTATGTAAGCGGGGCGCCCCAGGGTTGGTAATGGGACCATACATAGTTGAGATTGACCGTATTGTCATAAGAGAGGCTCAGTATCAATTTGAAGTGAATCGGTGTAGAAATGAAGAAATTATAGTAAAATGCAATTTTGGGTGAGCGTGGCCTATGTGGGCGGGGCCTATATGGGCGGGGCACCTCAGGGTTGGTAATGGGGCCATGCATAGCTGAGATTGACCGTATTGTTATAAGAGATATAAGAGAGGTTCAGTATCAATTTGAAATGAATCGATGTAGAAATGAAGAAATTTTAGTAAAAGGCAATTTTGGATGGGCGTGGCCTATAAGGGCGGGGCGCCCCAGGGTTGGTAATGGGGCCATGGATAGTTGAGATTGACCGTATTGTCATAAGAGAGGTTCAGTATCAATTTGAAGACAATCGGTGCAGAAATGAAGAAATTATAGAAAAATAACCTTAAAAAAAATGAGTAAAAATCTCTTTTCAAAAAGCGTGGGGATAATAACTGCAAAAAAAAACATGAAATTGTTAACGTATCTTACATTTAACCTTAATGTCAACTAAACTCCTGTTTTAAAGATGCTTGCTAGTTTAAGCTGAAAAAAATATTTATATTAATTTTATGCATTTTGAGTTTCAAATCATCCCAAGTAAGCCATACTGGAACGATATTTTGACATTGTATGCCACTACAAATGTTAACGTATCGAACAGTGTGAATCTTTCTTAGAGAACAACCTCGTGCCTAGTCTGTTGCTCAATATCTGTTTAAACTATCAATTAGTCGATGTTTTATTATTGCAGTGGCTGTATCTATAAAAATCCATTAATAAAAATATACGGTCTGCATTCTCAATGAAAAATAGAAATTATGCAAATTGCTACATGTGCTTATAAACTAATAGCTTTAGTTCATTGTTTATTATGTAAAAGAATCAAGTTAGATCATTATCAAACTCTGTATGCCAGTAGTCTAACATTATAAGTAGCGCATTGGTAGTCATATACCGGTATAATCAAGTAAGATCACACTGAATTTTAAATAAATATGATGTATATAAAAATCGTATGAAATCTAACAGTAGGAGCACTCTCGTTGTCAAGTTCTTTTTAATTATATGTTTGTGATTTTTTTTTATCATCTTAACTGTATACAGTGCCAAGAAAAGATCGTGTACTAACAAAGTGACAGCAATTAGATATGGTAAATTATAAAAAAAGACAGCGGTCTTCATTAATGGGATTATGATACGTTTATTAAAGTCTACATTTTCCATGAAGCACAGATTGTTCAGTTTATTGTAAACAAACTGCTTTAGGTCATTGCGCATTTTATAAAGGTATATAACTCATCTACTACTGTAACATGTCCAATTATTAAAATTATCATGTCCCTGCATGTCATTCACATTCAAATTATTTCCTTATCACTGTATTCTTTCTGGTATACCCATGGTGGAGTTCGGATAGAAATGTAAGATACGTTAGCAAAATTGTAAGATACGTTTAATACAATATCAAAAACACAATGCCTAATACTCCGTCAAACTATTACATACTTACATCGTAATGTAATTTTGACCCTTGTATTATCAACCAAGCACGCATTTACTGACATAATAAAATTCATCTTATAAACAAATAGCCCTAAACATAACATAGAGCGTGTAATATACGTTAACTTTATGTAAGATACGTTAAGCCTGTTTGTTACGTTTTATGCACTAAACAGCACACCTATTCAATAACAAGACCATTAAATATTAAGTTTAAAGTATAATATCATGTAAAACACCAAACGAATTATTCTTAAACGGTAACTTATCCCAGCTTTAACGTATTAAATTAACCACGGGTCGAAAATCAAACTTTACATCAAGTTATAATCAACCTGACTACAAAACTATGGTAATTACCCAAGAACATGAATCTGTCGAGTCTATCTAATATTAGTTATGGTCGTGCGTGGTTTAAAGAATCTAAATATAGGATTTTGACAAATATGAAACTGATAACATGAAAGCATATTAAAGTATCTTACCATAACGTATCTTACCAAAAATTTTAGTTTTATTACCCTCATAATGTTTGTGGTTCGAATTACAATAAATGTGTTATATCTTGTCATTACAGAGCAGGCGATTAAGGATTCTTAACCTGGAATATCATAGTTGTGTTCATGAGGATTATTCAGTCGATAGAGTGTTAACGTATCTTACACAAAATGTAGACAACAATTAAAAATTCGAATTTCGGCAATTTGTGGTGTTTCAATTCTCAAAAAAAAAGAGTCTTATTACTATTATAAACATATATTGTGACCACTGCCAGTGTAATATACATATAATTCACACTATTTTTACATTATTTCATGCCAAATATGTGTTACCAAAATGTGTTAACGTATCTTACCGCAGTTTACGGGACAGTCATTAAATACGTTATGTGAACATTATGAGCATGCTTTCAGTGTCAATTGCATATGTTAGTGTATTCCAGTTATGTTTTCTTCAGTTCACAAATAAAACCCCTTTCTTAATCACCAGTAAATTATATATTGTGTCCCTTACACTTACACTTACCCATGTCTGGGACATTAGAAATATTACATTTTATAGAGGTATATATGTCGTCAAATATCAACTTAAAATGACTTTTTAATTCGGTAAATAGGGCTGTGTTCGGGTTACAGCCATCTGTGTCTGTCCAAAACAGCTTCAAAACTTAGCATATTTTAATAGTATCAATTAAAATATACACTGTAGGCACGGGACAGTTAAAAAATGAAATTGTCCCTTTAATTGACAATGGGCGATCTACATCTTCGTGTGCAATGTGGATTGACATGACGAAAATAGCAAGGGCATAAACTGCACTGCAACGGCAAGTAAATTTTTGGTTTTAGACATTTGTAAACCCTCAGTCTTTAGCCGCATGTTCTGTCAATAAAACACAACCTAACGGCAACCTACTGTACTTTGTATTTTGGAATAATGACACGGGTAACTTAAATTATATTGCAGTTAGAATATTGGTTTACTAACGACTCGCCCCCTTAACGACTCGCCCCATAACGACTCGCCCCACTTTTTATAACGACTCGCCCCACTTATATAACGACTCGCCCCACATGTATAACGACTCGCCCCACATAGATAACGACTCGCCCCATCATTACTTATATGGTAGGATTTTTATTTAATTTCGATTTTATTGTGTTTTAAGTCGGTAAAAACTGGTGGGGTATTGAAAAAATATCTTAAGATTTGGCAAATTAGAAGTTTGATGAAATTTGTTAAAATGCTTTACTTTAACTTTCACCTTTTTCAGGAACTTTCAACAGAAACTGGAATACTGTATCGCATCCTGCATGATATGTTCAAGATTTCAACACCTGGAATTTTATCAACTCTTGCAATTAATATTATGCGTTACCACAGTAACATAACTATGTTTTTGCGTATATAATATATAACGACTCGTCCCATCATTTTTATTGTTACATTTTTAGCATCTATGTTAAATGTAAACAGTACAGATGAATAGAAAGAGAAATATATAAGAAAAACTTTTTTTGTGTTGATGGTTTATTTGATACTTATGTACTTATATACAACAACAACAACTTATAAAAAAAAGAAAGTTACACAGTGTGTATAATAATATCAATACATTGATATAATAAGAAACATTTACAAAAAGACAGTAATACATCAGTACCGGGTAATCAATATAATTAAATCTTAATATTATCAACATTGAATTTATGAAAATGATTTTATTCAAACGTTTTATTCATAACAAATTTAAACACTATTTACACAAACAACAACAACTATTTGCACAGGTCCGTACATGGCTGAACACAAGTCCAGCAGCTGCGCTGCAAATACAGAGTGCAAAGCGCAGGCATGGTGTTAGTCGAATTATCAATTTAAAATAATGGTATACTATAATCATGTATACATCTTTAAATACTAAACTCCGCAGTGGCACGTATTACTCAATTAAAGTTATAACCATTTAAGTAATTAAACAAATCGTGGAATTAATTGATTTATCACAAATGGTTTCTTGTTTATTTGAAACCATTGCAAATTTTCCGCGGTAATTGTTCACACCTACAAATTAAAAGAACCGCCATTTAATTAGCGTTAAATGTTTATTTGAAACCATTGAAAACTTTCCGCGCTAATTGTTCACACCAAAATTTAAAAGAAACGCCATTTGATTAGCATTTTAAAGTAAAGTTTGTGTGAAAAACACAAAAGGACTGATACGCATTTTTATAGTATGAAAAAAGATTTTTAAAACGTGTGTTGTGTATTCAGATCAACAGGTAATAAATAGGTAGATTTAAGATTATAATGGTAATTTAAAAAATATAAATAAAAAATTATCTTACAGATGAATTGTGTCCGTAAAATTTCTGCAAAAAATAAATTTCGGCAAAGACCTTTTTTCCTTTTTCTTACCTTTCAATACCCGTATATATGAAAATATCTTTACCACGAAGCAAGGTATTCACGCTTTCGCGATTATGACACATGTATTGTTGATTGTCATCACCCGCCCGCGGTAATGTACCTGTCAATTATGTTGTTAATTCATCGGTCTCTTTATAACGATAATCTCTAAATTCTTGAGTAATTTAACCTGGGAATCTTTAATTGTCGATATGATCTTAGCCTTTGCTTCTTTTTATAAATATAAAGGAAAGTATGACATGAGACAAATGTACCGATACCCAATAGTCTTGCTTTATGATAATATTGTCACTGAACAAAGATGTAAACAAATCATGAAATAAAAATTATTACTTTTCAGAATATGCCTGCAATAGACGTCATTAAGGTCAGGTATAAGGCAAAAAACCGCTGAACGATGGTTATCAAACAATGCCGAACCTTAAATTCATATTATGAATTGATTTCATTTAAATTACCATATATAATATAACATTATATTTTGAAAGGGCGAGTCGTTATATATGTGGGGCGAGTCGTTATACATGTGGGGCGAGTCGTTATAAAAAGTGGGGCGAGTCGTTATGGGGCGAGTCGTTAAGGGGGCGAGTCGTTACATTACCAGAATTTTGTATGAAACAATATAACAGGATACAGACATGTAAAGTGTTTGTGCATAATTTGACATATCGCACGTATAATTATTTTTGTTATAATCAAACTTTATTCTAAACAACACTTCGCTATAAGTACTTTGATTATATCTTCTTGAGAAACAGCACTCCTTATAAATAGAAGGTGCCTAATTGTTTCGACGTTTTAACTATACTGAGGTGCAGCGATTCTTCATAATAAATTTTTAAAATAAAAGCATAATTGCAATTAGAATTATATACATTTACAGACAAGAACAATGCATGTCCCAATTTATTGTAACTTTTGGCCGTCTATGGTTAGGGCCGTCATAGAACATTGCGGACCGTTCTGACCGGATATCGACCAGCTCGATCAAAGTATTTCACATTTTCGGGAAATCAAAAGTGAAAGTGGCTGATTTCATAGAACGATTACGTGTTGATGGAAAATATTCATTACGATATAAACACGTTTTAACCACTCAAATATACTTTGTGCATGTTGCCACAAATTTAGGAACCCAAAAGAAGACCAATAAGAGCCTGTTCAGAGGTACAGATTGTTCATGTCATTATTTGTTGGTTACAAGTATTTATATAGTGACAATTAGTTTTTGAATGATTTTATATGTAAACCGAAATTTTAGGCATGTTATTTAATGTTTGCACAAACGGTATTTAAACAACAAGCATTAATTGTAAGGTGTTAAATATGTTCAATAATAATAAAGATATAATTACAAAGTTCATACAATTAGCTCGAAATCGAAAGTAGATATTTTTATTTTTTGTAGCTTGTACGATTAAACATGTATTGTAAATGTTAGTTTCCACTTAAATCATCATTTTGGATTATTAATCCCTTTTTAATCTATTCAAGGTTAATCTATGTTGTATAATTAGTTTAATGTAAAAACACACGTAGACATTCTATTAATCAATGTGACACCTTATGTACCAGTCCTTTTATGTACCACTTTGAAACTTTACCAGGGTTTTTTTGGTCCGATTTTATAGCCAAAATTCGGCTATGTTCCCAATCCCAAAAAGTATACTTTTTTCAGAAAATGTGACAAAAAATTCCCAATTTCCAAAAAAAAATAAAAATTTTTTTATTTTTTTTAAAGAAGTGTCTAATGCGTATTTTATCTCAATTTTAATTCAATTACATCTTACAAAGTATAATATGATTGTGTTCTTTTAATTTAAATGATTATAAAGAGTTATATCAAATTTAGAATTTCCCTAATCAGTGGACTTTTTGTTTGGAATAAAAAGGCTAATGAATTTTATTTTCCCAATTTCATGAAAATGCCGATAAAATTCCCAATTCCAAAGCCATGGGCTATCTTCCCAAAAAGTGGGAAAAAAAACCTGTTTACGTACCACCAATATATTATATTGGTGTTATTGTCCATTCATTTATAGCCTATGAGTTGTTTGGTTTCAGAGTCAAACTTAGTTTACTTAGAGTACACCAAGCTATGCTTGAATGATGCCAGTAATTAATGACCTGATTGTTTGGAATAATTGTGGTAATTAGGACTCAATAATACGGTGGATTGGTGTAAAGCGGAATTTAGCGAATAATGGATAGGTTAAAAGTTTTTTGCAAAATACTTTTATATATGTTAAGATTTATAGTTTTCTATGAATTGAATACAAAAAGCCTATCATTGTTAAGTAGATTCATGTTTTTGTTGACGTGTGTCAATGTTTAAAACTGTTTCTTTTTTCGAAAGCAAAACAAGGTCACGTTATGTACGCACCATTTTTGTGACGACAGGAAAAGTGCAGACAAATGGTTTCTTGAATTTTGCAGATTTTGTTTGGTAAACATAATGTTCATTGATGTAATATTTTAGTAGTATGTGTCCTTTACAAAAGTAAAAATCCTCAAAAACCAAATTGATGCATACCATATAAAATAAGCATGAAAGCTGCAACTCCGAATTAAGTGAATAACGGACATGTGGTTCAGTAATGTGGGGATTGTCTCAAAATAAATATAAACTCAACTAGAAATGGCGCGGCAGAGGCCGACGCGTATCCCCACGCTGCATGTTTGACCCAGGGGCGCCCCAGGGTTGGTAATGGGGCCATGCATAATTGAGATTGACCATATTGTCATTATAGAAGTTCGGTATCTATTAGAAGTGAATCGGTGTAGAAAGGAAGAAATTATAGTAAAACACAATTTTGGGTGGGTGTGGTCTATGTGGGCGGGGCGCCCCAGGGTTGGTAATGGGGCCACGCATAGTTGAGATTGACAGTATTGTCATAAGAGAGGTTCAGTATCAATTTGAAGTAAATCGGTGTAGAAATTAAGAAGTTAATGTAAAATAACCTAAAAAAATGAGTGAAAATCTCTGACCCTGCCCCACCCCAACCCCCATAACTTTTGACCCAGGGGTCAGATCAAAATTCCAAATAGTGCAGGGTCGCACATATGCTCATAGCTACCATGTGTGTAAGTTTCAAGGTTCTAGTGCTAATAGTGTAGGAGGAGATAGTGGCCAGGACGGACGGACAACCGGACAGACGGCGGAGATAACCTTAATATCCCCACGCTTTTCAAAAAGCGTGGGGATAATTAAAGTTGTCCAAGACACATGTGATTAGCGTGTGGCTATGATATTAACTAGTGAAAACATCATTTTTGATGAAAAATAATCAAATTATAACGAAAAATCGATTTCTCTGCAAACATATTTTTCACTATCAAATCTATATATATAACAAGGTATTCAACTCAAAATGACCCGAATATAGGGTGCATTGCTTTGAACAGCCATTACTTCATCAATTGCGCAGCGATTTCCATGAACTTGGTCTTATTAAACACAGACATGAGTTTTCTTTCTGGAAATGTACATATATAGCAATTATTTTTTACAAATGCTGTGTCAAATTTCAAGAAATTTATGTAATCCGATAAAGACCTAAGCGATCCGGTAATGGCTGAATCAGTGTTCCATACAATTCGCGCTGTAAACAAATAATATTTTTTCGGAAATTTAAAACCGCTGGCATGTTTCAATAGGAAAGACATGTGTCTATCTAGGTTTAATGGTTTAATTACTGAATGCATGGTGTTAACGTTGAAATCAGACTCGAAGTCCTTAGCTATCCATTATACACCAATCAACTGTAATCTACTGAGACAAATAAAACAATTCAATGTAAACTTCATTTGCTTGTGAAACATGGATATATCTGTATTAAAGGACTTTATTAGTTTTATTAGTTTTATTCTTGTGTAAATTAAATAATTATATTTATTTTATGATATGTGATATAAATGAAATGGATTTTAATCATTTACTTCAATTTCAGGTAAGAATAATGAATCTTTTATTACTACTGTTATTTCTACTGGGGCTAATAAATTACACTAAGGCACTCACTTACACTTACACAATCTGGCAAAAAAATATAATCTATGGCAATATATAAGTCAAAATTCATAAATAATATCACACAAAATACATTTAATTAATAAATGACACACATTCATATTAAACCATATATTATTTTCTCTATATATTATATATATGGTACATAAAGTGTCAGATAGTGGTACATAAAGTGCCGGTACATAAACGGACTGGTTCGTAAGGTGTAACATTCCTATTAATTGCATCAAGAAAGCTTATTAAAACATACCAGTTACATTTATGTTCAGAAATAATATTCTGAAAGGAGAGGTGGAAGACAAATTCTGCTTGGTATTGTTGTCTCTCTTAAACTCTAGAAGACATTGATATATATCAAACCAATAAGCAACTTATTTTTCTTCTGACTGTGAGCATACTTCATTACTTGTACATAATTGAACAGCTTACACCAGGAAAATCATTTGAGCTGAAAGTTGTAATACTTCTACTTAGACTACATTATGTATTTATCCAGCTTACAGTTTTTAGCTCACCTCAGCACAGCGTGCTCATGGTGAGCTTTTGTGATCGCTTTTTGTCCGTGGTCTGTCGTGCGGCGTCAACATTTTGCCTTGTGAACACTCTAGAGGCCACATTTATTGTCTGATCTTCATGAAACTTGGTCGGAAGATTTGTCCCATTGATACCTCGACTGAGTGCGAAATTGGGTCATGCTGATTTAAAAACTAGGTCACTATAGGTAAAAAAAAAGAAAATCCTTGTGAACACTGTAGAAGTCACATTTGATGCCCAATCTTCATGTCACTTTGTCAAAATGTTTGTCTAAATGATATGTTGGTTGAGTTCAAAAAAGGTTCCGATCCTTTGAAAAACATGGCCACCAAGGGGCGTGGCATGTATTCCATATATGACTTTAGAGAAACCTTGTGAACACTCTAGAAGTCACAATTTTTGCCCAATCATCATGAAACATTGGTCAAAACATTGGTTTCTTTGATATCTCAGACGAGTTCGAAAATGGTCCAGATCGGTGAAAAAACATGGCCGCCAGGGGGCGGGGCCATTTTCTTGAAACTTGCTCAGAAGATTGTCCCAATGATATCTTGGATGAGTTCAAAAATGGTATCCTTTGCTTGAAAAACATGGCTGCCAAGGGGCAGGGCATTTTTTCTTATATGGCTATATATGGCTAAAGTAAAATCTTGTTAACACACTAGAGGCCACATTTATTTCCACTCTTCCTGAAATTTGGTCAGAAGATTCATCCCAATAATATCTTGGACGAGTTCGAAAATGATGCGGGTTGGTTGAAAAACATGGCCGCCAGGGGGTGGGTCATTTTTCCTTATATGGCTATAGTAAAACCTTGTTAACACTCTAGAGGCCACATTTATTGTCCAATCTTCATGAAATTTTGTCAGAAGATTGGTCTCAATGATATGTTGGATGAGTTTGAAAATAATTATGTTTGCTTGAAAATGATGCCGGTTGGTTGAAAAACATGGCTGCCACGGGGCGGGGCATTTTTCCTAATATGGCTATATTAAAACCTTGTTAAAAACTCTAGAGGCCACATTTATTTTCCGATCTTCATGAAACCTGGTCAGAAGATTTGTCCCAAAAATATCTTATTATCACAGGTGAGCGACTTTGGGCCTTTTATTGTTTTTCATTTGCACCAATTGCTTTTGCATAACTGGAAATTATTTCTAGCAACACAAAAATTTTCATTTAATAGCATCCTTTTCTTTCATATTAATTTTTTTTCTTACAGTTTTAATTTGCTACCTTGGAGACAATTTGTGCAATGTGTTTGTGCACGTAACAATAGTGATATTTCCGCATGTCAAACAACACAAACGTGTTAATTATAATTTGGTCTGAAAATGTCTTCTTGAAGGTCTGAAGGCCCAGTGTTTTTTTCACCTTTTAGGGAATGGGACTGGGGCCCTTTGGATTGGGAAAAAATGCATCTTTTTGACTAAAATTGGGAAATTAACTTTGTTTATTTTATGCTTACGTATATTTAAAATTGATAATAAAAGTGATTTGAATATAATATTTCATGAAATTCAACATATAAAGCTGGATTTGGAGATAATTTACATGATGATGATGATGAATACTTATTATAAAAAAATCTTTTTTGGTCAACCTTTAATTGGGAATTTTTAGGTCCCATTTGGGAAAAATATATACTTTTTTCCCATTGGGAATTGGTCCCCATACCGGACCCAAATTTAAATGAAACAAGCAAATTCGTAGAATTGATATCCCCCGCAACATATGCTTTGTTTGAGGATGGGTGCAAATCGGACGGATGAACATACTGACAGATGGACGGACGGAGGACAATAACTCAAAACTTAGACAGAGGAAGGTTCTTGAGCCTTCAAAATTTATTTAGGTGAATTAATAAGTCGTGCGTTTTCCACAAAAACATTCAATGTTTATATACACTCAATTTTCAGAGTGTTGCAGAGTGATCACAACAACTGTTATGTTAAAAAAGATATGGCCCCGGACACAAAAGTGCCTATAGTAAAAAGCATTTTTTCAAGATACAAAGGGCCATAACTCTGGTTTTAACAGATGGTGTACAATGCCATTTGGCATGAATCATCCTCTTATGCTTATATGTACTCATACGAAGTTTCAATGAAATATGCCAAAGCACTTCCAAGATATGGCTCCGGACACAAAAGTGACGGACGGACGGACAGCCGGACAACGCCAAAACAATATCCCTCTGCCTCTGGCAGGGGATATATACTCATACCAAGTTTCAATGAAATCCACCAAAGCACTTCCAAGATATGGCTTCGGACACAAAAGTGCCTATAGTAAAAAGCATTTTTTCAAGATACAAAGGGCCATAACTCTGTTTTTAACAGATGGTATACAATGCCATTTGGCATGCATCATCCTCTTGTGCATATATATACTCATACCAAGTTTCAATGAAATCCGCCAAAGCACTTCCAAGATATGGCTCCGGACACAAAAGTGCCTATAGTAAAAAGCATTTTTTCAAGATACAAAGGGCCATAACTCTGTTTTTAACAGATGGTGTACAATGCCATTTGGCGTGCATCATCCTCTTATGCATATATATACTCATACGAAGTTTCAATGAAATCCGCCAAAGCACTTCCAAGATATGGCTCCGGACACAAAAGTGCCGGATGGACGGACTGATGGACGGACAACGCCAAAACAATATCCCTCCGCCTCTGGCGGGGGATAATAAAAAACACACTGGAAGCTAAGCTACAATCTTATGATCTTTATAATCTAGAACTTATATATATATATATATGCATAACTTATATAACTTATATTTAAGAAGCAACAACATAAAATTGTGCCTTTAATATGTGGAATGTATCATGCCATGTTAAAAATGGTATAAACAAAATTTAAATGTATAAATTTCCTAGTTTTAACAGATGTTATCTAGATTTCCACAACTTTGGAAACACACATCTAATATGTACAAACAATGCTGTCCCATTTTATTCACTAAGTGGCGTACACATAATGGTATATGGTATTTGATTTGGAAGAAATATAATGTGACAGCTTTTTCGTCGCCAAATGTACATTGGTTCTTAAAAAAAATCCAGTGTAAGTCTTTTTGCTGTAGTCCATTTTATATTAGAATTCAAACTTGATCAATTTTACATCTTTATTATTTAATATAAATTGCCTGTAAATGGTAATATTTTAATTGTATTTGCTATATTAAGTGAAGGTTATTGAAACTAAGCAATTCATATTTTTTTATTTATATTTAATGATATAAAAAATTGTTTGTTCAGCACACTTTTCATCTCCAGCAGTTGTGTTTCAATATTTTCAGAATATTGTTTTAGTGTTTAATTCAGGTTGCAAACAATGGCGGGAAATGTTCCCGTATTTGATGATGAAGGAGATCCAGCTGTTGGTTCAAAGGAAGCTGATTCTCTTGGTGAAACAGATGAAACCGGTTTGTAAATTGCTTTCAACTATCAACTATCAACTAAGCAGATGCTAATCTATTGAAGGTTACCTATTGATGACAATGGCTTATTACAACAAGACATTTGCATTGTGAAAATTGATCATCATGCCCATTTGCAAAGGTTATTTGATTTTCACTTATTAGTGAAAAAAGCAATTAGCAAATTATTTTTGGTATAGAATTTGACAAACAAACAAAAACAGATTTGTGGTGTGATTTCTTATTGACATTAGGAAATAGATCACCAGAATTCCCAAATAGCAATTGACAAACGCCGTCTCTCATTTAGCAAAAAATCAATAAAATGAAGTTTATTAAGAAGTGCTTTTCCTTAATATGTATTAAAAACTTTAAAATGTGTACATTAGATTGCAATAAATTTATGCAAATCATAACGAGACAGTCATATGCAATCTATCAAAATTGAAGCAGGCTTAAATTTTATGGACCCCACTTTTATGAAGTTGCATAAATGATCGAGCCTAGAGATCTAACAGATGAGTGTTTTCAGTGAAATTGTCTTTAAAAAAAAAAAATTATAGAGACTTAAAATACTTTTAAAGATCATAGTTTACACATTATCCTTTTTAATTAACATTCTCCCTTAAAAAGGGTAAATCAACAATATTTCCCTAAAATGTAAACATATCTTCAAAAATGCTAAATATCACTTTTTGCACCAAACTATAATGAGGTGATAATAATAACTAA
The DNA here is from genome assembly GCF_020536995.1 of Dreissena polymorpha. Taxonomy (NCBI): domain Eukaryota; kingdom Metazoa; phylum Mollusca; class Bivalvia; order Myida; family Dreissenidae; genus Dreissena; species Dreissena polymorpha. Next base: position 15,538,042 of record NC_068368.1, on the reverse strand, counting down.
ATTTAAGAACAAAAATACTGGGGAAAAAACGTTAAGAACAAAAATACTGGGGAAAAAACGGAGACACTGAGAAATATAAATCCCAAAATGAATTATATTTCTTAAAAAATAACAATGCAAAGTACTACTAAAGATAATAATTAGGATTAACATGTTAGATTCTTTTCACAGAAAATGTGCACGTTTATTTCCCTGTGTATTTATTTAAACAATTTAACAATTTCTGTGCAATTTAAACTTGGCCCCCCACTTACCAGTTAGATATTAACAACACTACTGAACAGATCAATTATCAATAAGGTGCATTTGCTTAGGAGTTTGTTATATTAAGTACGAAAAATTAGTGTGTAGGCATTACTTGTTATAGTTATGCAAAGACACATTTTGATCAGGGTTTATACAAATGAGACATAATTATGTTTTCATCAAACATTCAATTATTAATTGTTAAGAGAAAATATAAATATGAAAAGATAACTCTGTATTAGCTGTTGATATTCAACTTTAAGAGGTCAATTTTCAGTGTTGATCAAGGAATATGACAGCAAGGATGCAGCCATTCTCAAGCTGTTCTTTAAGGAAGAACTCAAAGAGATTTCGTTGGTTGGGTTGGTAAAATGTCATCCCCCCCAAGGACCTGGCCTAAAGCTCCTCATTCAAAGCGTACAGAAGAAAAGGGCAAGAGTTGATCCACTGATTAAGGGTAGTGTTTTTTTTTTGTATATTATAACTGTTTTCAGTTGTAACTAGAAATGGCACGGCAGAGGCCGACGCGTATTCCCATGCCGCATGTTTGACCCAGGGGCGCCCCATGGTTGGTAATGGGTCCATGCATAGTTGAGATTGACCGTATTGTCATGAGAAAAGTTCAGTATTAATTAGAAGTGAATCAGTGTAGAAATGAAGATATGATATTTAAGGGCAATTTTGGGTTGGCGTGGCCTATGTGGGCGGGGCACCCCAGGGTTGGTAATGGGGCCATGCATAGTTGAGATTAACTGTATTGTCATAAGAGAGGTTCAGTATCAATTTGAAGTGAATTGGTGTACAAATGAAGAAATTATAATAAAGGGCCATTTTGGGTGGGTGTGGCCTATGTGGGCGGGGCGCCCCTAAGGTTGGTAATGGCGCCATGCATAGTTGAGATTGACTGTATTGTCATAAAAGAGGTTCAGTATCAATTAAGTGAATCGGTGTAGAAATGAAGAAATTATAGTAAAAGGCAATTTTGGGTTGGCGTGGCCTATACGGGCGGAGCGCCTCAGGGTTGATAATGGGGCCATGCATAGTTGAGATTAACTGTATTGTCATAAGAGAGGTTCAGTATGAATTTGAAGTGAATCGGTGTAGAAATGAAGAAATTATAATAAAAGGCAATTTTGGGTGGGTGTGGCCTATGTGGGCGGGGCGCCCCAGGGTTGGTAATAGGGCCATGCATAGCTGAGATTGACCGTATTGTCATAAGAGAGGCTCAGTATCAATTTGAAGTGAATCGGTGTAGAAATGAAGAAATTATAGTAAATGGCAATTTTGGGTGGGCTTGGCCTATGTGGGCGGGATGCCCTAAGGTTGGTAATGGGGACATGCATAGCTGAGATTGACTGTATTGTCATAAGAGAGGTTCAGTATCAATTTGAAGTAAATCCGTGTAGAAACGAAGAAATTATAGTAAAAGGCAATTTTGGGTGGGCTTGGCCTATGTGGCCGGGGCGCCCAAGGGTTGGTAATGGGGCCATGCATGGTTGAGATTGACCTTATTGTCATAAGAGAGGCTCAGTATCAATTTGAAGTAAATCGGTGCAGAAATGAAGAAGTTAATGTAAAATAACATAAAAAACTGCGTGAAAATCTCTGACCCGGCCCCGCCCCAACCCCCATAACTTTTGACCCAGGGTTCAGATAAAAATTCCGTCACTGTCACCGTGGCACATATGCTCATAGCTACCATGTATGTAAGTTTCAAGGTTCTAGTGCTGATAGTGTAGGAGGAGCAGGTGGCCAGGATGGACGGACAGACGCACATGAATACAATATCCCCACTTTTTCTCCGAAAAACGTGGGGATAATAAATGGATTGCCCCATATCTAGTGGGTTAACCATTGCAGCAGCTTTTTTCATATGGGAATTGAAGACCTTCTTTACAACGAATACAAAATTTAAGAAATTAATGATCAATCCAGACTATGACAGTGGAGCAGTACTAAAGCTCATTCACCTTACTGTGCACATCCTAAGTATGATAAGCTCTTATTATTGGGACACACTTCAGTATTGTATATGTGTTATGTAATTAAGCAAACAGGAACCTGGAGCGAGAATACCATATATAATTTTATTGCACTTTATATACAACTTTATTTTTGTTGTTGTGAAAATTACTTGTATTAACAATAAAAATAAGAGATTGTAAATAAACAAAGTTATAAGTTGAACACTTGTAAAAATAAAGACGACAGTTGTCGATACTAAGCAATACATTTATTCAACAGATCTGGATAATAAACTGAAAATGATTAAAGAAAGGGAAGTAACTGTTCCAAGTGATGCCTTTGCAAAGTTGGCAGAGCTCATGCGTTCAGAGGAGAAACGACAGGATGGTGCTGAACAGAAAGAACTTGTCTTGTATCGTCCAGACATTGTGAAGAAAATTGTACAAGTCTTTTTCTGGCCAGGAAATGACAAAGCAGTAATTAAATTGGAGGTAAGTTTGTGTTTGTGTGTTAACTAGAGTGTTTAAATATGTTGTTTAATAAAAACATTTGCTTACAAATGAACACAATATTCAAGTGTAATTAGAATTTAATAATTCATAAATCTCAGTTTAAACTTCTTATGCCAGCTACAATAAAGCTAAATAAAGTGAAGACTATAAATATATTTAGTTTTCAGTTTACATATCATTGTAGCTTCTTCAGCTATTCAATTAATTGTGTGTACTTGTACTACAGATTTTCAACGGAAATCAGCAACATGTCTCCTCTCATCATGTACTTATCACATATCACTCTTCATAATATTGTCTAGCATTTTAGCAGGAATATGCCATTTTGGGACATTGTTTTTGCCCTGTCTGTTTGTTGGTTTGTTTGTTTGCACCAAACTTCAACATTTGACATAACTTTTGCAATATTGAAGATAGAAAGTTGATATTTGGCATGCATGTGTATCTCATGGAGCTGCACATTTTGAATGGTTAAATGTCAAGGTCATCCTTCAAGGTCAAAGGTTAGATATATGGGGGACAATGTGTTTCGCAAACACATCTTGTTGTATTTAAAAATTACCAGTTTAATCTGGTTCATAAGCGCATACTTTCGTAAAAAGTCCGAACTTCAATATTTCATTTAAAATCTCATGTTTTATGCTTAATGACAAAGTAAGGTGTCCTGAGACAGCTTTTTGTACATTTTATTTATAATGTTAAATTGTTTTACTTTAAATGTTATCCCATATTGTCAGGTCAGTGAAATACTATGGTACATAAATATATCAGCATTCTTTTTATGGGATTGCACTGACTACCAAAAAAATGAAAATATGTTTTTACTATATATTTATGTATCTTTCAAATAATAAAAAATAATCATTTACTGATTGGTTATCCTCTTCTTCAAAATCAAAATCGTCTTCAATTTTCTGCCGTTAACATCACAAGTTGTATTTCTGTATCATTCAAATGATAAAAAAATAAACATTTACTGATTGGTTATCCTCGTCTTAAAAATCAAAATCGTCTTCAATTTTTTGCTGTAAACATCACGAGTCACATCAAAATGGTTTTCTAAATGAATTTCTTGTAAACCCATGTGTGCTTATAAATGAATGTTTTAAAATTGTATTAATCTGCTTTTCTCTGCCATTCACCAAATTAGCCCATGGCTACAAATTGACCTATTTGGGCGTATTTGGCTAAAGAAAATTCTATTTGGCTACAACTTGTTCTTCATTAAAACTTAAAAATAGCCATAAATAGAAGAATTTTGCCACAAAGGAAATTATAGAGCCAGGGGAATGGAGTTTATTCCCTTTGACATTCTGTGTTCCTGTCACAAATAGACGAAGAAGAGTTAAGCACCTTTAAAGATAAATAAAGGCTTATTGAGTGTGCAAATTTTCTCGCCTACAGGCTGAAAATGTGCGCGATCTTTGAAAAATTAGAGCAAATCGCCCCGTTGCCCGGTCTAAAATTGCCAATGAAAATTAATGATATTTATTAATATAATTTCCTTTTGACAGGACAAAAGAAGTCAAAACCACACTTTAAGTGCTACCATATGAGTTGTTACTGCCAGATTTTAGAACTGTATTATGTTTCTTACAGCGTGAGCTAGGCATCATCAAGACTGGCGGTACACCAAACAAATACACACCAAGCGACCAGGCTGAAGGTAGAAATCCTTCTGATGCAGGCAGTCATTTGTATCCTGATCTTAAGGTCAGCTTTTTTTCTGTATTTAAAATGAAACATCTCTCATCACACTGACACTCCCCTTTAAATTTTGCTGAAAAGGTCTATGTCTTACTTTAACTCAAGTCTGTTGTCTAGAACTAGTATTGGGTGTTTAGAGCGCTTCCAGAGTTGGGTTCAAACTATGGGTCTCCTCATTGCTAGAAGGACACCATACAATTTATTACTTGTGTCACTCCTGTTTGCAGTAGCATCAACAGGAATGAAGTCAACAGTTCAGTAAAATTCGAAATTTGAAGCTTTAATTTGAACACCTGATTAAAGGTCTTTTCAATTTTATAACTTCTTAATGTCATTAAGCATTTGCATATTTATTGGAACATTTAGAATTTGTCTAAGGCAAGAACAACGACACTTTAAAGGACATACATGTTTATTGTCTTCGTTTGGTGATACCTGTTCTTCTGATAGGCAGATATTTTGAGTCTGAATAAATTTCATATTAATCATTCTTATAAATTAACATGATTTAAGAGAAAGAAGTATCCAATCATTAAAAAATAAAAAATAGCAGTAAGGTCAATAGAAAATAAATATAATATATATTATATAGAGGGGGCTATTTATTTATAACTTTCAGATAACAGAGCTCAATGATAAAGACCCAACTCGTTCATTCGGTCGAAATGTGACATTGTTTCAGGCAAGTAGTTCTGGTGATGATCATGACTATGAATATATGGAATGTGGTCCTTCTCCGCAACCGTCTGCAAACCCTAGGTCTGATGCATTTGTGAAACGTTTCTCAGGGACTTTGACGTTACATGTGTACAGGGGCTCAATATTGAATCTTCCAGTGGACGCCATCGTCAATGCTGCCAATGATAATATGGATCACGGAGGAGGTGTTGCTAAGGTGAGACCATTGTGTTGGTACCATGGAGTGAAAAAAAGGTCATGTACTTTACCAAATAAATATTGTTATGTAGTAACTTTCATTATTTATATATATATTAATGTCTTGGCCATAATTTAGATTTACTTTGTAAATAGCCAAGAGCAAATCTTTTTCACGTTTGCAAATAAACGAAACAAGAAAGCAATGGTTCAATGGTGATGTAATCATTTTAATAACTAAATACTGAATTTTCTGTTTGAGGGCATAACGATATGTTCATAAAAATCATAAAATGTTCTTATTTAAGATTTAACATGAATTTTTGGGGGTAAAAATAATAAGATAACAATTAACATTAGATGCTTTACATTAAACTTGATTTTACTTGTTTAGGTGATTTCTGAAGCAGCAGGGTGTGATTTAGACAGAGAAAGTAAGCGCAAAATTAGCAAATTACCTAAGGGTCTGTTGCCTGTAACGAGGAACATTGTGACCACTGCTGGTAAGCTGAAATACCGGGGAGTGATACACGCTGTTGGACCACAATGGTATGACAGCAAATACAGGTGTGTTTAACTTTTATTAAAATAATTTGACTAATTAATGGTATTCTCTTACGAACAGATCATAATCAGAAAGTAATAGCATTTTATAAACAGTTTTTATGTAAGATATCCTAAGCTAAAATAATTTTGAGTCATGGTTTATTATGTATCATTGTATAATTGTTTATTGCTCATCAGCAATAATTTGGAGTTCTGATGCTCAGAAATCGTATGGGCTCCTGCTTTATTATGACAAAATGTGTTTTTTAGCGAGGCTGTTTTTTGGAAAAACCCCAACCTATTGTCAAAGCCAGCTCGTCCTACGTCCGCCGTAGGCGTCGTGCTAAAACCTTAACATTGGCTCTAAAATCAAAGTGCATCCACCTACAACTTTGAAACTTCATATGTAGATGCACCTTGATAAGTTCTTCACGCCACACCTATTTTTGGGTCACTAGGTCAAAGTTCAAGGTCACTGTGACCTCTTATATAAAACTTTAATAAAAACCTTAACATTGCCTCTAAAATCAAAGCACTTCCACCTACAACTTTGAAACTTCATATGTAGATCACATGGATGAGTTCTACGCGCCACACCCAATTTGGGTCACTAGGTCAAAGGTCAAGGTCACTGTGACCTCTAAAAAAACAAACAATTCTGAGTGGCACCCATTATGCGGTGCTCTTGTTATAGATCAGTGCTCAACAATAATGCATACATTATTTCATTTCATACAGGATGACGCAGATGTAGTTGGAACTTCATTTATTTACATTCTGCTCTCAAATTCACTTTGAGTTATTGAAAAGTTTAAGTGAGATAGTTGTGTGGTTTTGTCTTATGAACTATCGGGTACAATCTTATTATAATTTTGAATACACACCTACTTTCTAACTGGTATGCACTTATTTGATAAAATATTAATTCAGAGATGACAAGATTTGCTGTCTGGATGACTTGTATGACACAATAAAAAACGTCTTGGAAACCTGCGACAGAAAAGGCTACAAAACTGTTGCCATGCCTGCCATAAGTGCCGGTAAGAACCAGAAATACACTACTTTACATATTAAGAATTAATTGAGGCGACTACAAGTTATATGAACTTAAGAATATACTACATTAGCTAAATTGATGCATACAACCATCCATTATATTAATTTAATGATTTATCTACTTGAGATGATTTTTATGGATTCAAGGATAAGAGTGATGGTAATTTATTTGTATTGAGAAAAAAAATCTTCACTGCTTTTGAATTGAATCACACAGCAATCATATGATTCATATTGATTTTTATGATGCACTTTATATTGTCAAGCCCCTTGAGAAAAGCTCGATATAGCAGTCATAATGGTGGAGCGTATTTGCCTGCGTGCGTCCGCGCTTGTAAGGAATATAACTATGTCATCTATCGTGAAATTTAAATCTGACTTAGTATAAATGTAAGCCATCATAATACAATTTTTGTGTGTAACACCCTTCTCTCTACTTCTTAGGTAAAGGTGACACTGAGAGACCAAATGTTTAAGTATGTCAGACATGACTCAACTTGACTGTAGTTTTGTCGTTCATGCAGCAGATAAAAAACATCAATAAAATGACCACCAAGCGGAGTCAATGTGTCCGGTTAAACACCCGTCTCCCTGCCTTTAAGGTCAAATTCACACTTAACGGTAAAAGGTCTAATTTGTAAGTGAGTGCAACATTGTCTTAAGATCCTCTACTTACTCAGTGTCAGTCAAGCCCCTGTGATAAAATTGCCAGGCATCAGGGGTCAAATGATTTATTAAATAATATAGCAAATTACCTAACATTACTTGTTTTCCTTATTTGTTTTCGTTTTTTTTCTCTGAAACCACAATGTCGAGGGTTTCGATATTGTGCTTGTGTTATCGTGCCATATGGTGGTGTTCTACCAAATTTATTCAAATAATGCCCCTTGAGTCATGACTGGCCACGACCAAAAATCACACGATTGATAAAAACACATATAGTAAATAACTTTAAATATTGTTCACAGAAACCACTAGGGTCAGGAGTTTGATAAATGGTGTTAAACATTGTATGTTGGTTTTCTCCTGTGTTTGTTCAAATCATACCTCTGGCTCTGGGTACAAAGTTAGTGCCGTCCTAGGAGTTTGTTCTTTTCCTTATATGTACATATAATTGACAAATTTGAAGATCTGAAACCGCAGGGCACAGAGGTTATTTGAAATTTAACATTTTATAGTGGTTTTCTAATAAGTTAGTTCAAATCATGCTCCCATGGGTCAAAACTTGCTATGCCGAAGGGGAAACATGATTTATGTAACTTTATACAGTTAATAACGTTAAACATCAATCATATTCCCTGGAGCCTCAAAGGCTAGGGATTTAATATTCGGTGTGTGACATAGAATGGTTGTCCTCTACTACGTTTGTTGTAATCTAAATCATGCCTCTGGTGGTCCAACTACAGGGGTTACTCGTGTTTTACTTGTTGATATACACTTAAATTTGTTCTTTTTCTTGCTCAGACCACATTAAGTGTGAGTAATACAGACTATGAACACATAAATAAAACATCATTTATTAAATAAACATCACACAATGTACACGTAACAGATTAGTTTCTACATTTCTCATGTGAGCGACATATAGCCTTATTGCCATATTGTTTATTTAATTGATTCTATATAACAGGTATATACGCGGTACCAAAAAAGTTGTGTGCCGATATGTATGTAAGAGCTGCAGCAGAATACAGTCAGATTCATGGAAGCAAACTGCCCAAGGCATTGCACATTGTTGATATAGACAAGGAAATTCTTGACCTGGTGAAGAAGTCTGTTGAGAACTATGACAAAAATCCTGAATTAATAGACCAGCGAAAGACTGTACCTGACCATTTAGCCGTAAGTTATTTATATTTCATCATTTGTGTTGGATTTTGAATTGCAAATTTGACAGACAAAAAGCCTTATTGTTTTACATAAGATGACTGACTTATATACTTTCACTGGCGTTTTATATAGTTTGTACTTATTATCTATTATGTATTAAAACCAAAGGTTACCATACATTTATTATTTTGTGGAGTCAACGGCTTGATAAGATGTCATTATGGTGGTGTGTTGTATGAGCTTGCAAACATACGACCGTCAAATCTTATCTTCATCATTTATCTGGTATTTTTATGCTAAATTTTGGGGGGAGCATATAGTCGCCGCTTCGTCTGTCCGTCCGTGTGTCCGTACGTGCACAATTTTTGTCGGGGCTATTTCTAAGCAACTAATGACCGGAATTCAATGAAACTTAATGAGAAGCTTCACTACCAAGAGGAGATGTGCATATTATCAGTGGGTTCTAGTCGGATGATTTTTCACAGAGTTATGGCCCTTTGAAATTTTCTTTAAAAAATCTTGTCCCCCCAACTACTGTGCCCTCAAGACATTTCCTTTTATCTGAATATATAGTGCAATATTGTGACAAAAAAAACCTTTGGGGAGCATCACCCGTCTCCGACAGTTTCTTGTATAAGAACTAATCTCAAAGTGCAACACATTGAGAATTGATGTAGCACGCATAACGTGTGTACATAGAGCAAAATTTAATCACCGTGTGGAAAAAATGTGTCATGCTCGTTGCCTGTAAATCTAGCACCAGTGATCAAGGTGACAATGTTTCTGGCAATTTTACAATAACTGACATAAATGGAAAAGTTCTCTTTAGTGGCAAAAATTGAATTTGAAGTTCTTGACAACTGGCTTGACTTAGTACGATCATCTAGCACATATAATTAAAATACGTTTTAGAAGTAATAAATATAATATACCAATTATGCTTTAAATGTATGTATGCATTTGAATGGAGTGGTACTGTTTATGTTTCCCAAGTTATTTCGCATCTCTCAGCATCTGGATTTTTTATACCCCCATTACCATTGGAATTGGGGGCTGCCGCTATATTATATAGTATATAGGAGTCACTTTGTCGGTCTGTCTGTCTGTCGGTCTGTCCCAAAATTTCATCGGATCTTCACCAAACTTGGTCACAAGTTGTATCTAGATGATGTCTAGGTCTAGTTGAATATTGGTCATGCCGGGTCAAAAACTAGGTCACGGGGTCACTAAGTGCGTTTTTAACAGAATGTTTGTTAGTACCATAACTATGTCATTTATCATTAGATTTTGAAAAGACTTAGTACATTTGTCCACCAGAATTGCGTCGATATCTCCAAGGTCATGGTCACACTTGGAGTTCAAAGGTAAAATGCTTGTCCAGGTAATAACTTTGTTGTTCATTGTGAGATTTTAAAATCAATATGTTCACCATCATTGGACGATTTGTCACGCGAAAGAATTATGTGGATATCTCAAAGGACATGGCCACACTTTGAGTTCAAAGGTCAAAACTTGCCATAAATGAGCTTGTCTGTGCCATAACTATCTCGTTCATTGAGAGATTTTAAAATCATTTGGCACATTTGTTCACCATCATAAGACGGTGTGTCGTGCGAAAGAATTACGTCGACATCTCCAAGGTCAAGGTCACACTTTGAGTTCAAAGGTCAAAAACGGCCATAAATGAGCTTGTCCAGGCCATAACCATGTCATTCATTGTGAGATTTTAAAATCATTTGGCACATTTGTTCACCATCATTGGATGTGTGTCGCACGAAAGAATTACGTCAATATCTCCAAGGTCAAGGTCGCCATGACTAAAAATAGATTTATTTGAAACTAAGGGGGCTAATTATAAACAATTAGTTCAGTTTGAGTTGTCTCCCTTTATCAGACTTTTTTTTCAAATTGAAAACCTGGTTTTGTGACAATTTTGTCCCTTGTTCATCTTTGCAATATAAAGGCCAAGTTTGAATCTTGGTAAAGTGTTTCCAAAAACAAGGTCAGCCTGTCAAATCTTAAAAATAACTTGTTGCAACTCTTAAGTTCACAAATATGTCCTAGTCTTGGTGAAACTTGGGCGGCTGTTTATCTTAACAATATAAAAGCCATGTTTGAATGTATGTCAAGTGGCTCCAAAAAATTAGATTACCAATTAATTGGTGTCAATTAAGCCAGATAAACACTTAAGAGCCACGATGGCCCCTTTGTTTTGTTAACCCCCCGCCCACAGCTGAAGGATATAACTTTGGTGTTGGCCGCCAGTCTGTCCGTCTGTCTCAAACTTGTCAGTACACTATCTCAGAAACTATATAAACAAGGGCTGTTTGTAAAACATGCATGCCCCCCATATGGGCTGTCAGTTGTAGTGGCAGCAATTGTGTGAATACGTTTTTTGTCACTGTGACCTTGACCTTTGACCTAGTGACCTGAAAATCAATAGGGGTCATCTGAGAGTCATGATCAATGTACCTATGAAGTTTCATCATTTTAGGCGTAAGCTTTCTTGAGTTATCATCCGGAAACCATTTAACTGTGTCAAGTCACCGTGACCTTGACCTTTGACCTAGTGACCTGAAAGTCAATAGGGGTTATCTTCGAGTCATGATCAATGTACCTATGAAGTTTTATGATCCTAGGTGTAAGCGTTCTTGATTTATCATCCGGAAACCATTTGACTGGTTTTTGTCACCTTGACCTTTGACCTTGTGACCTGAAAATCAATAGGGGTCATCTGCTTGTCATGATCAATGTACCTATGCAGTTTCATGATCCTAGGCGTAAGCGTTCTTGAGTTATCATCCAGAAACCATTTTACTGGTTCGAGTCACTGTGACCTTGACCTTTGACCTAGTGACCTGAAAATTAATAGGGGTCATCTGCAAGTCATGATTAATGTACCTATGAAGTTTCATGACCTTAGGTTTAAGCGTTCTTGAGTTATCATCCGGAAACCATTTTACTGTGTCGAGTCACAGTGACCTTGACCTTTGACCTAGTGACCTGAAAATCAATAGGAGTCATCTGCGAGTTATGATCAATGTACCTATGAAGTTTCATGATCCTAGGCGTAAGCATTCTTGAGTTATCTTCCAGAAACCATTTTCCTGTGTCAAGTCACCTTGACCTTTGACCTAGTGACCTGAAAATCAATAGGGGTCATCTGATAGTCATGATCAATGTAACTATCAAGTTTCATGATCCTAGGCGTAAGCGTTATTGAGTTATCATCCGGAAACCATTTTACTGGTTTGAGTCACCGTGACCTTGACCTTTGACCTAGTGACCTGAAAATCAATAGGGGTCATCTGCGAGTCATGATCAATGTACCTATGAAGTTTCATGATCCTAGACGTAAGCGTTTTTGAGTTATCATCCAGAAACCATTCGGTGGACCGACTGACGGACCCACATGTGCAAAACAATATACCCCCTCTTCTTTGAAGGGGGGCATAAATATCAAAATAATTTTGTTTTGGTGTTCAGATATCAATTAGAAGAAGTGCTTTGCACAAGAATCATAACCCTAAACGTCCTATAATACGATTTATTTTCCTTTTCAGTTCAATTCTCAGATAACATACAATATTTCATCATGAAACTTTGGTGTATTGATCAATGAGGAGATATGCCATGCTTAAAACCATAACCCTAGATTTTCTTAAATAAGAGTTATTATACCCCCACAAACGAAGTTTGGGGCGTTTTAAACATCACAATGTTGTCCACTCTCTAATTCAAGTAGTTTTCATCCAATCTTCACCAAACTTGGTCAGAAGTTGTATCTAGATGATGTCTAGGTCAAGTTTGAATATGGGTCATGCCGGGTCAAAAACTAGGTCACGGGGTATCTTATAGCATTTCAAACCTCACCATGTTGTCCGCTCTCTAATTCAAGTAGTTTTCATCCAATCCTTATCAAACTTGGTCACAAGTTTTATCTAAATGATCTCTAGGACAAGATTGAACATGGGCCATTCCGGGCACAAAACTAGGTCACAGGGTCACTTAGTGCGTTTTTTAACATTCAGCATGGTTTCCGCTCTCTAATTCAAGTAGTTTACATCCGATCTTCACCAAACTTGGTCAGAAGTTTTATGGAGATGATCTTAAGGCCAAGTTAGAACGTGGGCCTTTCTTGACCATATATCAAGGGATTTGCACCCTGCCATTAACACTGATTATTCGGGAGATATCAATTCCACAAATTTGCTTGTTTCTTGTAAAAATTTTGGCGAAATAATGTTTTGATGACACTCATTAATAAGGTATTGAATTTCTCATGTTAATTTAGAGTCATCAACAATGGAATAGGAGAGGTAGAGGCAGGGGTCAGCGAGGAGGCCAGGTTTGGAATGGCGATCATGGAAGCAACAAAAGTCAAGTTCATGGCTCACCAGTTGCCAGTGAATCACAACTACTTATTGATGGTCTTCCTATTACTTGTGAAGTTAAGAAACTGGAAGATGAAAAATTTAGATGGGGAGGCATTGCACAAAAGTACATCCTTAACAAGGACTTAACTGTGAAGATATTCAAAGGTGACATTACTAGGAGTTCACATATTGATGCCCTTGTATGTGGAATAGGACCGGATATGAAATTCAGCGGTTTCGTTGATGAGGTGTTGAAAAAGGCTGGTGGATATGATTTTCAAGAAAAGATTAAAAAGAAATTCCAAAAAGCAAATTCATTTAAACAAGGTGATATATTAAGTTGTAAACCAGGCAATTTGAAAGTGGGAAATATTGTCTTTGTTGTTGCTGACAAACTCATAGATGTGGGGAACACGGAGCAGAAGAACTACAGGGATTGGGTTTATAATTTGCTGAAAAAGGCACATGAATGGAATTTTAAACGGATTGCTGTTCCACTGTTTTCAACAGGTAAAACTGTGTTGTATTTGCATGTAATAATCCTTTGCCAAAGCCAGAAGGATATAGAATTGGCGTTGTCAGTCTGACCGTCTGTCACAAACTTTATTTGGTGGGGATATAAGTTCAAGTAATTTTCTTGTTTTTATTAGGTTTACCATTTAAAATATCTCATCTTTCATTATAGATAAAAACATCAGTTCTCATACCGGACTGCGATACTTAACTTAAAATAGCTCTTTGAAACTTTTATTTTGGTTTACATTAAAAATCTTTTGTTACAACTTTAAAGTAAACTCTTAAAACTTTTATTTAAGGCCAGTTGCAAACAAACGAAAACAAGCTGCAGAAATGTGCGATAGCTCTCCTACAAGCACTTGCCAATTTTGTTGACAACATATCTGGAAGAAAATCAAGTATGAAGGAAATTCATCTGGTCAATAACAATGACCTTGTAACCAGGTCACTTGTAAGAGTATTTGATGTCGCCAGCAAGAATCATGAGCATAATGTAAGTAAAACTTCATCATCAGCAAGTAAAAGCCATTGGAAAGATGCTGAAAAGGGACAGACCACTCCTGAACATTTGGCGAGTAGCAACACAGATGACAGACACACACAACAACACACAACTGCTAATGCTTGTTTCAGCGGAAGCTACGGAAGTATTGACAGAAAGAGTAAATACAAAAAAAAAGACTTGTGTACTTCACCTCCAAAAGGAAATGACGCAGCAAGAGTTAAAACCCAGGACTCAATACCAAGAGAAGGGCGTCATTATCATGCAAGTAGTGGTGCAACTGGTGGTGAAGGATACAATGAGGCCGGAGAATTTTCTGATGAGGATGACATGCTACCAGTCAATTCACGACCAAAACAGTCTTCAACACTTCATACTGATAATCAAGGTACATCTGGAAATGGATCACTGGATGGTTCAACGTCAACTCCGCCAGTGTCCAAAGGAAATGTTCAAATTTTTGAGGATTAATTTTTACAAAATGGACATTGTTTGTATAAAAAATTACTAAATGTGTGTATTCATAAAAATTAATGTATAATTTCAATTTGTTTTCATTTTATTATTTCAAAGTTGCGTATATATTTTGATACATATACATTCTAGATAATTGTTATTCTTTTAAGCTCACTTGAACACAACGTGCTCATGGCAAGCTTTTAGGATCGCCTGTTGTCCGTTTCTGTTTAAAAATTGGTCACGTTGGGTATAAACTAGGTCACTTGATCAAATAACAGAAAAAATGCTTGTGAACACTGTAGAAACCACATTTATCGCCTATTTTAATGAAAATGTCAGAACTCTAACATTTTTCTCAGTGAGCTGAGTTCAAAACTGATAAACATGGCTTCATAAAATTGGTGATAATTTGCTTGGTCTAATTTAATTAAATTATTCCAGAGGTCCCATTTAATGCTTAAAGGTAATGAAACTTCGTCAAAACATTTATCCCAATGTTAAGTGGGCTCAAAAACAAGGTCATTTGTCAAATGAAGGAAAACTATTGTGAATACTCTGGAGGTAATATTAGTTGTTTAATCTCTGTCAGAACATCTTGTTTAAAGAGAAACATATAATTTAGTTAAAACATATATAAAACATTTTTTTTATTTAACAAATCCTCAAAATGTACATAACTAATTTATATGACAAGACAAACAAAGATCATCCTGTAACTTATTAGCTCGGCTGTTTTTTGAAGAAAACCCGAGGTATTGTCATAGCCAGCTCGTCCGCTGTCCACATCGTGCTAAAACCTTAACATTGCCCCTAAAATCAAAGTGCTTCCACCTACAACTTTGAAACTTCATATGTAGCTGCACCTTGAGGAGTTCTACACGCCACACCCATTTTTGGGTCACTAGGTCAAATATCAAGGTCACTTTGGCCTCTTATATAAAACTTTAACATAAGCTCTACAATCTAAGTGCTTCCACCTACAACTGTGAAACTTCATATGTAGATGCACCTTTATGAGTTCTACACACCACACCCATTTTTGAGTCACTAGGTCAAGGTCACTGTGACCTCTAATATAAAACATAAATATATGACAAGCTTTCATTTATTCAAAACTGCACGCACAGCCAAACGTTAGCACCCGCTATGCAGTGCTCTTACTGGAGCTCGACTGTCAACCAAAGCACTACTTTACAATCGTATTTCTCCAAACTTCCACAACTTTTACGAGTCAGAAAATTTGTATTATCAATTACTGTAACCACAGGACATATACATGTACAGTTTCAGAATTCATATCTCCTTTAGAAAATAATCATATTATAAACCTTTATATTCAAACACATAATAACTTGCTCACCAATAAAGTAAAACAGATATTTCATATTTAAAACACGAACAAAGATTCTCAAATGCACGCGAAGCTGAAGATACAACTCCTATCTTGTCAAACAGTTTATTTATAATTTTCTAGACTATTTCTATTGCCCTATTATCCAATGTAATTTAATTAAATGTAAGACCAAAAAACAGATCAGTTTTTATTATATCTAATAATTAAAATGATTTTGGTTTGTTTGAAAAATCATTGTTAGTCTATTTTAAAGTCTTTTGAATACTTACTGAATAATACAGTTAAATTCCCTGTGGTCACATGTGAGCGCTTAAGAGCACTAAGCTTTTTTTGCCACTTGATTACTATATATATATATAGACAGAAAGACAGGCCAAAAACAATATACCCCCGATCTGTCGATCCGGGGGCATAAAAACATAAGTGAAGGTATAATTTTGGAGTAAAATAGTCATTGATTCTTTATTACAACACCAATTTATACTAAGTTACAGGAATGATGTGGTTATCTCTCCGAGTTGTTACCGTGTCGGGTAAAATATACTGTTATTAAAACAAATAAATTGTTCGCTCAAAAATTTAAGTTGGTTTTAGGTATTGCGCTTAAAGATTGTACAATCATTTAATTGCTTTACTTACACGTTGAAAATATGTTTTCTTGACATTGCCAAATTTGTTGTTTTTTTATGTTCGGTATGCTGAAACAGTTGAATATCGTTAATGAACCTTTGTATGAAATTGCAGGGACCTATACAAACAAATGTATAGGTCCCTGGAAATTGTAATGTCATTTATTTACAGGTTGTAAAACTGTATATTTCTTATTTCTATAAATTGCCTTTATTATGTAAATTACTACTGCAGACTATTAATTTAGCGAAATTATAAGTCACTTGCTGACAATAAGTCAAACTTAAATTTGTTGATTGTTCTTAAATATTGAAACTGTATTAAGTGTGTGTTATTTTCTTGACATTTATCACGGTTTTGTTTACCAAGTATACAACAATATTTGTTTGGAAAGTTATAGAATAATACATTAAAAAATCGGTATTAGTCTATAGTTGGAAACAGAATTTTAGTATGTAAGCCCGCTCATCTATTCCGGTTATTTGTCCTCGGTCCAAATTAAGAAAGCAAACGAGATCGATATTTAAGGAATTGAAAGTTAAGTGCTGGTAATAGTATTCTCCTACTATACTCTAAATTTTGCCTGTAGGGATTGGCGTATGTCTATTAGATATGTTAAGCATTTACATAATGGTTTTAAAAAATGCAACATCTTAACATGTATGCGCTGTGCATTAAAATATATGTTGATATATTTTCATTTGTTTTTTTAATTCTGTGGAGCTGCACATTTTGAGTGGTGAAAGGTCAAGGTCAACCTTCAAGGTCAAAGGTCAAAAAATAAAAAAACAAATTTTCATAACTTTTTATGCCCCCGGATCGAAAATGGTTCCGGTCCGTTGAAAAAACATGACCACCAGTGGGCGGAAAAGTTTTTCTTATAGTAAAACCTCGTTAACACTCTAGAAGTCACATTTATAGTCCAATCTTCGTGAAACTTGGTCAGAACATTCATTCTAATGATAGCTCGGCAGAACTTGGAAATGGTTCCGGTCCGTTGAAAAACATGGCCGACAGGGGGCGGGCAGTTATCCTTATATGGATATAGTAAAACCTTGTTAACGCATTAGAAATCACATTTATAGTGTAATCTTCGTGGAACGTGGTCCGAATATTTGGTCTCATGATAGCTCAGCTGAGTTTGAAAATGGGGCAGTTTGGCCAGGGCCGCCAGGGAAGTTGCAGTTTTCCTTATATGACCATATTAAAACCATGTTAACACTCTAGTTGTAATGAGGATGTTGGTGCACAATTATGATGATGATGATGATGATGATGATGATGATGATGATGATGATGATGATGATGATGATGATGAAGATGATGAAAATGATGATACTTGTCATGGATTCAGACCCATTAACAACAACCCAAATATTTAATTATAATATTGCATTTAGGGCTCACACGGGTCAAAAATATTCTTCGGGTCGGGTCGGCGGGTCAAAATTTAAATACCCGAGAAAATTCGGGTCGGGTCAGATAAAACATAAGGTAATTAAAATAAAACTACATTTATTGTCATAGCACGTTTTAGCGTTCTTAAATATTTAACTGTTTGTCAAGTATATTGTTTAGAATATTATATTTGTTATTGTTTTGATTTAATTAATTATGACTGAAATACTGAACTGCATATAACTATTAGGTTTACACAACGCTGTTGAACTTAATCAACAAATGTTGGTATAACTTGGAATGGCGATCAATAGTGCATTTATAGGAAAAACAACCTGTCAAGAAAAAAAAGCTTGTCTTATTTTGAGGAGTGAAGCCAAAATAACTTTCACTGTAAGCTCTAACTGCCTTTTCTACTTTGAAGTCGATATATTTTACAATACATGTTTCGTTTTTTAACGTCGCCATTTTGGGACGTGAATAACAAATGAAACTCGACGTAAATGCTTTTGGTGCGTCACTTCTATTCATTTATGACTATTTGTAATAACAACACTGCTTAATATAAAGGATGTTATTTTAATTCACTTGTTTAAAAAAGATGATCTGACTACACGTTTAACATGTAATTTTGTTCTTCGTAGCTTGGGACCCGAACCGGTATCGTTCGCAGAAACGTTGACCTGGATCCGCGGGTATTTTTTTGACCCACGGATTCGTTTTTGTTTTCGGGTGCCCGTTTGAGCACTTATTGCATTACTTAAATTAATTATTGTTATTAATTCAGATTGTTATCTTTATCTTTTGCAGAAATTCAACATAGTGGTAAAAAACCAATAAAACAACAAGAATTGTTACATATGAATGTTATTTGACCATCCATTCACTTATCATTCTCTCTATAAAGCTCATTTATACATGTGCTTGCAGTCTTCCAATACAATAGTGTTTATTTGTGCCTTTTTAAAGACCATTTGTGTAACACTCATTGGAAATTGGTCCCAATTAACGGGGCACTCCCAAGACCTTTGTCTTGATGTCAGATGGACACCATTCATAAGATGAGATTACAACTTGAAAGGTTTAAGGCTTACAGTTTTTAGTCAGTCAGTAGTTTGTGTGTGGTTATCAAGGATTTGTAATTTTAACATGTTTTTATTGTTTCAATTTGAAATATCATTGAACGGTGAGTCTGAAAATTGTTCCAGTTGTTTAAAAACACTATGTAAAAAATGTAAACAATTTGGTAGTAAAAAAACAACAATATTATATCACATCTTTTAAGAAGCCCACAAACTGTTTGGTTAAAATAACTTGTTTTGGCAGTTGTTTTTGCATGTATTTGTGCTACAGATTTGTTGTGCATTTAAGTTACAAATAGTTGTTTTGAGGTGATAATTTTTCCAATGTCTTGTTTGTGTTTACTTCTATATTTGCAAACATTTGTAACTATGAGATAGGTAAAGTGATGTTTTGTACCTTAAAAGAAGACCAATGATGAATTTCTAGTGCATATTCCCATACTCATTTACTTGTTTATAACGGACTTATAAAGTGTATGAGTACCATTTAACATATTGTATTTAATTATGCAAAATCTATTTCATAAACTATTAATCTATTGATAAAATACAGTTGTTTTCGGTATCTAAAGCTGTTCTTGCAAAAACAGGTTGTAACAGGTCATCCCCTATAACATCCAAAGATGCTGAGATGTTTATCGCATGATCTCAAAACTTGACAACAATTTGTGAAAAAAAGTACTTCCGTTTTATTTTGCTGACGTACATTATTAAATAACTGTCCTCATATTACTTTTATTCAAAACATAGTTTTGTTGCAACAGGTAACAAATGTTTATTATAAAAATATAAACACACACAACTACTTATAACGCATATATGTATATATCTGCCGAAACAACAAACCCTTTCTTTTCACAAAAAACGTTAACAACCCTTGCTTAACGTTAAAACTCAGGTGAGCAACCTATGGCCACCATGGTCCTCATGTTTATTCATACATGCAATAGTCTTAAATGAATGACAGAAATGATTCCTTGTTTAATAGAATAACACAAACTAATTATTTATTCATTATTTCCATTTTATTTTATGTTTTATTATTTGTCAATACGAAATATTCGTGCACTAGGCTTGACATTCGTATCAGATTAATATTCCGACACTCGGTTCGAATGTTATTCCTAAAAAATTATTGCGTTATTGAAACATAGCCATATTATGCTATTTACAAACGATAAAACCTTGAGCCAGGAATTGTGTGGACTGTTGTCAATCAAGATACATGTAAATTAAAAGGAGTTTTAAGAGACTTTTTTATTGGATCAATATTTTAAAAGTATTGAATCTTAAATTGTTCTTTTCAAATAACCTGAATACGGTATTACGTTTAATGTATGTAATTTTGTATTGTCGGTATTTTTCAGTTTATGGAAAGTTTATTGTGTATAATCTTTGTAAATATATTACACAATTAGTTCACACTTTCAAGTTTGTTGAGCTTCGCTTGAACAGATATTTCCACCTTGTCATTATTTTTTAATGTAAGCTAAAATTGTAATTAAGTTTACCAACCGACCCGTATTTTCAATACCTACAACTTATTTGTTTTTCTGCCGCGACATTTTGATGCATGTAGCATATCGTGAGAATTCAGTCCGTCCATGTTTCTTTAAACAGTCTTTTTGAGTTGATCTAGATTTTACATTATTGATTAATACAAACCTTTTTTCTACATACCCACTCGCTGTTTCGGGATCTTATGATCACGACCCGTTGGACTGTATCACAAGTGCAAACTTAAACCTATTTTATATTCGTATAATCCCATTTTATTTGACATATCACTTCTATAGACTTTTGTCTAACCGGGTCTTCAGTTCCATTCAACAATCGGGATAATGATTTTATCGCACACAAAGTGTTTTTTTTCTTTTTTAAGATAGACATTCGTTGTATATTTTTACTATGTAATTTTCTTGTTTTATGTTCGAATGAAGAATTAAGTAGAAACAGTCACTTCATTAAAGACAATCGTATTTTATTTCGCCGTTGTATTTTCATGAATGCTCGGATGGTCGATTTCATATGTATAGACTTAATATATATGCATGTATCTTTGATATTTGATCAGCAGTTTAAAATAGCCATTTGAGTGTTAATGTGTATGTGATGAAAATAACATTGCATTAAACAGAGTCGTTTATTATGTGATGATTTCATTATATCATATGAATGCTTATTACGCGCAGAGTTGAAAATCGTTGGACGTAAACGGAAATAAAATAATGACTCTAAATTACTTGCAGCTGGTGGATGGCCATAAGATGATAAATTATGTTGACGAATGTAACCACGCGTAATTTGCCGCTCTAGAATATATTGCCATCACAGTTAAGTTTCCTCACTTCCGTTTAAGTACATGGCGGAGTTCGCTCAAACTTTCATAACTGTTTGCCCTTCATCTGTAAATAACGTGAAGGAATGAATTATGGCTTCTACCAATTTTAGCAGAATCACGACCCTTGTCATTTTTAAACTGTAGAATATAAATCTTAAGCCCAAGTCTCACTTTTGTCGGTAGACGCCGGTAATGCCCAGGTGGAGCCCCGGTGAAAGTCGGCAGCGTCCCGGCGGAGCCCCGGTATACTGTGACTCCACCGGCACTCACCGGGGCTATACCGGCATCAGAACCCGGCAGAGCTACGGCAACGCCTCGGTTTAACCTCGGTCGTCGCCGGTAATGCCTAGGCGGAGCCCCGGTTAATGCCGACTGGGCCTTTATTTTTGTGAATTAAACTGTACACTTTAACTGGTTAGCAAATTTCTCTCCAATTTGAACAGTTGAAGAACCTTTATTTGTAGGTTATTGTAAAGGCATGGATTTTGGCTTTTACCAAATCCAGCTTAATGATGAACCGTTATCGTTTGTTTTTATGCCCCCGGATCGAATGATCGGGGGTATATTAATTTTGGCCTGCCTGTCTGTCTGTCTGCCTGTCTGTCATTGTATGTGTCTGTCTGTCATCGTATGTGTCTGTCTGTCAATATATGTGTGTGTCTGTCCCAATACTTTTACCTTGGTAATAACTTTTGCAATATTGATGATAGCAACTTGATATTTGGCATGCATGTGTATCTCATGGA
Organism: Dreissena polymorpha; assembly: GCF_020536995.1. Lineage (NCBI taxonomy): Eukaryota > Metazoa > Mollusca > Bivalvia > Myida > Dreissenidae > Dreissena > Dreissena polymorpha. The sequence goes on along the minus strand of NC_068368.1, from coordinate 15,515,900 downwards.
GCTGCACATTTTGAGTGGAGAAAGGTCAAGGTCTTCCTCCAAAGTCAAAGGTCAAATATATGGCTTCAAAGTGGCACAGAAGGGGGCATTGTGTATAACAAACACAGCTCTTGTTCTTCTGTGTAATTCATATGAATAATTACTTCTGGTGGCGACTTGATTTTAACGGGGCCATTTCACAGATTTGTGCATGTTTTGAAGTTTGTCATAAAATTCTTTATATTGATATATGTAAACATTGGATCTAGAAAGCTCAAGTACAAAATCAATAATATTTTACAAAAGACAAAAAGGAACCCGCAACAGGGCTCGAACCACTGACCCCTGGAGTCCTGGAGTAAAAATGAAACACTCGGCCATCCGTGCGCATGCAATCAATGATGTATTATATACTTTATATAAGCAATCCTCGTAGTTCCACAAAATATTACGCCAACAACAGAACTCTCAAAATTATTCAATCTTTTCGCGTTGCAGCGATTTATAATTTGCAGGTTTTTAAATCGTCAAAAGATGCATATAATGGCTATTTAGAGCATGGTTAATGTTCAGTATTAATGTGTCCTCACAAATATCATAACAAAAACGAAAATTTGCGAATATGAAACAACTGTTTTTAATTTTGTCAATTTACCAAAACGTGAAAAGACTCCTTTTACTGGTTAGTGCATTTACTCAATCTTGTGCAGATGAACAACTGAAATACAAAAATTAATCGATAAGGAATATATTTAGGCTTCAACAAATTGTAATGTAATTACGTGTAAAACGGCCTTAATGTCATTTAAAAAAAGCCCTCAAAATGTCATCAATTAGTCAGATACCTGACTTAAAAAAGTCTTATGAGTCGGATCATTCAAACATCGTACCAAACAATTTGAAGTCATGGCTTTATTAAATGTAAAGAGTAACAATTCTATTGCTCTGTTTAATATCAAACGGTCTGTAGTTTTATAGGTTATAGAATATAATAAATTCTCTTTTTTTGCCATTTGATTTTGAAAGAGACGCTCGGAGGGTTTTTTACGAACATTGAAATGTTTTGTGAATATGTGTGATACTTGGAGCTCGATAAAAACGGTTATAGCCCACAATGTGTTTTTGCATTGCACTTACTGGTGGCCACAGACGTATTCATTTTCCGTGTTAGTCTTTCTGTATGTTTCAGAGTTGTTAATTGTGTGTGTCTTCCAATGAAGTGAACAGCGCTAAGCTATGTGTGCTGTTTTGAACTAAACAAAAACGAATTTAACCCCCAATCATTTTATTCAAAATAGCTGAAACCAGATTTATTCAATTTTATAAGTGTTTTCTGTTCTTGTGTTTCAAGTCTAGAACATATGTTTTTCATACTTGACGAAGTGGCTTATTCTCATAAATAAAGGAGCATAATATATAAAACGGTTTCTCTACAGCTGGTGCAACTGAAGTTAATATATGTGTTTACATTATTATTTAACACTGTTTAAAATTCATGAATTGGCATTTTTCAACTTTTTGTTCTCGACAGTGGTCAAGATTTTGATGTGCAAATATAACACAATCATCGAATTGGAAAGTAAATAAACTTAAGACACATTACAACATCAGTTTTTATTCGGTCTTCGTACTCGGACACAGAATTCCAGCACGTCTGTCAGCAAGGCTACTCGGGATATTAGTCCTCTGTTGACGCTGAAAAATAGGTCATGGGGAATATTTGAGAACGCAGTATGAATCAATTTAAGAGTATTTAAATGGGTGACTTTATTCAGATTAAAATGTATCATGTTTGATGTCATGCAAACTTTTTAATTCCACATTTCAATTTCCATGTTTACATAGTTTAAACATTTTTAAACTATGGCATAGTTTGTAAATTATAGTTTTATTCATCTTTTTTAGTATTATTATTTCTCTTTTCCCAAATGTAATTGTCTATTGATGCATTTACGAGGATATGCGTACTCATCTTTCAAGGACTTTGATTGAACAAGTTTTGTCGAATCTTTCATTTTATTTTCCGATACCATTTATACTTTTGATCACGGCACCCTCACTTTACAAGTTGAACAAAAAACAATATCGAGCTGTTTGATATTATAAATTAATTCTGTTATTCGGATATAGCGTTATATTATCGTAACAACTCCATACAAGTATAACAAATTACCAAAATACCATAGATTACTGATATTGCCCAGAATCCATTCTTATTTTGAAACACAGTTTTGCATAATTAATATGTTTTAAGGCATTGAAACGCGATAAGGATAAATTATGAATCTTTTTAATTAATTTGAGAAGCGTTGTTCGAATTAAGTGATCACAATAATAACCATGGAACTTATGTCCTGTCGCTTTCAGTTTGCACCTCGGAAATCACATACTTTTTTAGGGTCATTATGGCGATGTTTATAATTGCATTGATGATATTGATTATGATATTTGTCATTATTCATATCATGTTAATGATGATAATTTTTTAACCATTGCGTGCTAATATTTGTTACGTTTTTTTGAAAATGTTTGCGACATTTTTTACATTTCGGGTTAATTATTAGTGAAACAATTGGTCATATGTAGATCTAATATATGTAAAGTACATATAGTTGATGTATTGTTGTACCTATCAGCTTTACCACAATTTACCTTATTACACATATTTAACTATAGATTTACTATCGATAGTTATAAAACGGTAAACCAATATTTAGTAGTATATTCATGCACTGTTGCAATTAATTTTATTATTACTTTGCATAATACTGACTATTGACATCTGGATGTATTTATTGTTCGGAAACTTGTATTACTGCTAATGAAATGCTGATACGTTGTGACATTGATACCATCAAACTATTTTTATCTTATGATACTGTACAATTTATTAATAAAGCACACGAATACTTCTTGAGCATCATTAGACGTCATTGACTAAGTAATACGAACATGGTGCAATAATTCGTAATCGTTGTCGATAAAAAAAATTGTTTATCAATTATATATTTGTTGGTGAGGTCAAATAACACTGGCTATGAGGTTATTCACCATCTTTTAAAATAAACACAATATTATCAAAATATTGACACCAAACCATAGGGAAATTATCATTCCTTGTCGTTTCATGATTGGTTTATCGTCAATCGGTACTCTTAACTCATTCTCTGGATAAAATGCAATATTAAACATGTATTATCTTACCACCACATGTTGCGTCCGCCAAGGGACCAGCAACCTCGTCAATGTTTTCGTAGTTCTTCACTTCGAAAACGTACTCATTCTTCGATGCCACACTTCTGAGCTCATCTAGGTTGTCTGCGAAACTTCCGACGCCGACGGTGTACACCGTGACACCACTGTCTTTTAGGAGTTGACCTTGTTCCTTAGTTTTATTCAAGTCACCGCTTAAGCCTACAAACGAATCAGGTAATATTCGAATTTTTAATACTTGATACATATAAATAGTATGCATTAACAAGCTAGCAATGTAATCGGACATATTGGAATAACGACTTTGTCCGAAGATGCAAGACGATGATCTGGACTACAACTATATGGTTATAGACATCTTGATAGTTTGTTATAAGATGCTTACTTATTCATCCTTGCCAACAAAAAGGAATTTCCTGAAACCCGTATTTACGTTATTTCATCATGTCATAAAAAGTGTAAATTTCATGCGCTTGTAAATATTAAACTATTCAGAAATGAAATAAAATTTTCTTTAGTGAATTATAGCTACTAAAGGAACGTTTGTTAACAGTTACGAGTTTTGTGATTATTTGTGGGCGCATTGTGAGACCAAGGCAAGCCTTTTCGCCTGTCAAATCATCTCTCCCCCCCCTCCCCCATCAAATGATTTTCATTTACCGTTCCACAGCCTGCTGTATTAATTGAAATGCTTTATGTCGTGCTGTAATAATTGTCGCGTATTTTAAAGACTATTTGTCGCTTGTCTTTAACAAATTATTAGATATTTTCTCTTTGTGTTTATGCGCAATATATCAAGTCGCGATTAACGTTTTTTCCTTTAAAATTGTGGCCGTTATGACGAAAATAAAGGATACAAACTTGTGTGTATTGATCTCGATATTAAGTTACTTCAACATGTGCCATTCAATATTGAAATGCAAGCACGGATGTCATTGGATGTCATTGGATGCACTAAAACGTACCCCGTAGATATCTCCAATGTTGCCATACTCAAGGTCTAGAGGCTATAAACAGTACAGCTATGTTTGTTTTGTGGATGAAATATATTTACGATCTTTCTTACACGTATTTTGTTTGAGAACTTTCTGTAGAAAGATACATCGCTGAACTAAAAGTTTAATATATATTTTTAGATAGACCACATATATTTGCATACTTTGATTTTAAAACCCACCCCTGTATGTTGTATAGAATACTGATATAAGTTCGACAGTAGGACACTGCAATGTGTATTATTCGATTACCGCGTCACGATTCGGCATTTATGATTTTATTTTGTCGACGTAGGTACAATTCATTAAGGTATGGTAAGACTTGGTTTGTGATCCATTCTGGGGTGAGGTTCGGCTAGCACTAAAATCAGTTTTAACCCCCTTTTGTTTGCACTGACCGTTCCAAAGAGGTAATCTCTGTTTTGTTCATTTGATATTTATTGTTCTGTAATAAATGTCGTGGATATGAAGGCTACGTTTTTCCTAACATAGTATCTTGAGTTTCTTTGTGTGCTATATTACCATCTGACACCAGAATTGCGATGTGCGACGAATTAGGTCTCATTCCTTTTTCCCCAGTGAACATGGACTCGCGGGCCACTTGTAGAGCCTCGTACGTGTGGGTTGCACCGCCTTCGTAACTAGGGCATAAACAACGAGATATCAATGTGTGGGTCGCACCGCCTTCGTAACTCGGGCATAGACAACTAGATATCAATGTGTGGGTCGCACCGCCTTCGTAACTAGGGCATAAAAAACTAGATATCAATGTGTGGGTCGCACCGCCTTCGTAACTAGGGCATAAACAACTAGATATCAATGTATGGGTCGCACCGCCTTCGTAACAAGGGCATAAACAACTAGATATCAATGTGTGGGTCGCACCACCTTCGTAACTAGGGCATAAACTACTAGATATCAATGTGTGGGTCGCACCGCCTTCGTAACTAGGGCATAAACAACTAGATATCAATGTGTGGGTCGCACCGCCTTCGTAACTAGGGCATAAACAACTAGATATCAATGTGTGGGTCGCACCACCTTCGTAACTAGGGCATAAACTACTAGAAATCAATGTGTGGGTCGCAGCGCCTTCGTAACTAGGGCATAAACAACTAGATATCAATGTGTGGGTCGCACCGCCTTCGTAACTAGGGCATAAACAACTAGATATCAATGTGTGGGTCGCACCGCCTTCGTAACTAGGGCATAAACAACTAGAAATCAATGTGTGGGTTGCACCGCCTTCGTAACTAGGGCATAAACAACTAGATAACAATGTGTGGGTCGCACCGCCTTCGTAACTAGGGCATAAACAACTAGATATCAATGTGTGGGTCGCACCGCCTTCGTAGCTAGGGCATAAACAACTAGATATCAATGTGTGGGTCGCACCACCTTCGTAACTAGGGCATAAACAACTAGATATCAGTGTGTGGGTCGCACCGCCTTCGTAACTAGGGCATAAACAACTAGATATCAATGTGTGGGTCGCGTCGCCTTCGTAACTGGGGCATAAACAACTAGATATCAATGTGTGATAATAAACAGTTTTTATCTTAATGGTGAAAGGTGATTATGTGAAAGACATTCTCGTGTTTACCTGCTGTAAGGTAGCGCACCTCTAATGATTTCCCGCGATTTCTTCGAAGGTTGAAGAGCCTACTATTAGGTGCCGTAGCCTAGTGGTTAAGGCGATAGACTAGAAATCTTTTGGGATATTCCCGCGCAGGTTCGAATCCTGCCGACGACGTATACTTTTTTGCGACGCGTTTTATTTATTTTCTTACGTAATTTGATTTAATATGGCATATAAGCTATATTTATTGTTAAATATGTTGCAATTTGTATGCACATTCTTCAATTATTAAAATTAAAACAACGTTATGGCGAAATTGGGTGATTTACTGTTGAAAATACGAACATGCATGTTGCATTTTTATTTTTATTTTAAAAAGTAAACGGCAAATCTGTCTAGTTCTTTGTATTTTTGCTGTATATAGTGTTTCTATAAAAACTAAGTTTAAAATATGACTTAAATGATACTATTTTGAATTTTATGACACTTTGTTTTTAACCGACCCAATTTTTACTTGGCTGAAATCACTTACATTTCATGGCGCTCTTCCATAGATAAAAATTTGTAAAAAATAAATATCTGTAAAAGAATACTTATTTCATTATGTTTAAACTTTAAACACCTTTACAGCATCTGTACACACCAACTGCATGCCCATCTTTGGAAATTTGAATGAATTATGGAACTTTTATATACCCTAGGGGTGAAAATAAACTGGACAAAAGCCGAGAGTGGGGGTGGTTTTGAAAAAATTGGTATATTTTTTTAAAAAGCATGGAAAGCCTACCTACAAATTTGCATGAAGTTCAGTGAAATGATGCTGATTAAGAAAATAATTAATTAGATTATATTTGGATATGTGCCCATTAGAGGTGCGCTACCTATGTAATGCCGTCAAATTATGAACTGTGCATTAGAATATTTATACACAGCAAACCGTTTTAGAAACAAACATAAGTAAAGGTCCTTTAATACCAGGAAATATTGCAAATGTATCAACAGGGTGCAGTTTGGTAGACGTACTTATTTACCAATGTAAAGAATGAATCGAAATGCTTAAGAAAACACAAATATTCGAAAGCCAAATATAAACTATGTGTTTCAAGGAGGCATGCAAAGTCGGGCTGTAATAAGTGGAAACCAAATTTTCTTATAAAAGGATAGCCCATGAATGATGCAATTTTAGAAATAACTATATGATTAGACTTATGATGTCTGAATATAAGAAATTGGGATTAAAGGAAATAGGTTCGATCAGCGTATCAGAGATTTAACATTCACAGCTGATTCGAGTTGAATTATTGGGCTATTTTTTAAATCACTTCACGACACGTAAGAAACAACAATTAATTGAACAAGCATAACGTGCAAACACAAATCCTTGACCACTTATTACTGATATGAGATGAATTGTAACTAGTGACCCTTTACCTGATGTTACGGATGTGCTCGATCATACTTGTTTTGTCATTAATGAATGTATTCAAGTCGAATGAAATGGCGACCCGGTCCGAGAAGAACATGAGACCGAAGCGCGTCCTGTTAGCGGGGAACCTGTTCATCATGTCGATGAGAAACTCCTTGGTTTGGTTAAAACCATCCAGCCCGACACTACCCGAGGAGTCTATAATGAACACCATGTCGACAGACTTGCGGATACATTCTGCAACAAAACGAGAACACGTGTCTTATTTGGGGAGAATAATTCTATTTAAGTGCAGGAGAATTTCAACTCGATGTCAATTTTGAATAAAATAATTGAATTTTTAATTAATCTGATAAAGAAGGAACCATTAACGGCAAAAATATAATAGTTTGCCGACCAATCAGCACTTTAAGATTCAAACATGATATCCATTTGAAGCAAGACATGAAAAAACATTTTCTGACGGAATAGTTCTTAAATTAAGGATTTCTAGACTAATCGTCATATTGTTCTTTAAGTTAATGAATACAAATTGACGAGGTCCATTAATTGTAAGATGGAATTTGTTTGATGTATCGTAATCAAGATTTTCTTACCGCACCGCGGAATTGCAGTCCAGGTTAAATTCCGTTGACATTTGATAACCGCATCACCGACAAGTCTGAACTTCTCATTGCAAACAAGTCTAGAAGGAATCAGAAACGTTATTTATTAAAGACCGTAAACCGGCTTTGATTGTTTATATGAATGTCTTCATTTTGAACTTTTCATACACCTCGCAGTAAAGCCGAAATAAATAATAAAACATCAAACAAAACAATATCGAATCAAAATAATTTTGGCAATCACCTATATCCAGGCTCATTCGTTTCATTGCAGATTCTCTCCGTATCGTTGTAATAGGTCTCAACTCCACATTCGCATTTGTATTCATCACAGAAACACCTGGAATCGTTGCACAAGTTTCCCAATTGGAATTTTCCATTTGAATCTTGAAGTTCTCCACAGCCTGAAATAAAACAATTTTAAAACACTGCGTTTTTCACGCAGATTGCAAGTTGTTTATGTATCTGCTATCGCCGTAGTCAACAACAGTTATTAAATCGACTGCTGGTTTGGCAAATGCGTTTTATTTGTCAGTTCAATGCATTCTTAAGCCATACGAAAAAGTTGCTATTCTTACCGACACATTGCGGTAATGCCGACCAGACGGCGTTCAGTTCACAGACGATGGAGTTCGAACCATTAAACGCGTAACCTTTGTTACACTGGTAGGTGACATTTGTTCCGAGATCGTATTTGTCTGAAAAAAAAATCATTTTATTATTCCGTCACAGTCATATAACTATACGGTCCCGTGATAGTACATCGGGCTATTAAACTTCCTTGTCATTAAGAGGAGAGTGCATTCATGATCTCGGATGCCTTATGATAATGTTATAATTATAAGAAGATACTTATTTTGGCAAACAACAATACTTCATTATTTTAACGGAAACTTTATTATATAATAGCCCCTTTCTTTGTCCGTGCTTCCGTCTATTTTCTTATCCAGATTATGTATTATCTACAACTGGATGAAATTCAACGACTATTGTGACTAAAAAGATGTAATCATTCATCGAGGAGGATCCGTTGCTTTTATTCGTAGTTATGGGACTTTGAACTGTTTAAATATTGCCATGAAGTATATATTGTGCACCTGCTTGTATGGTCTATTGATTTTCAACAAACCAATGACAATACACAGGCCCGTACCCAGGCCATGGGCCCTCGGGCCTAGCCCCCCCCCCCCCCCCAGCTGGCTGTCAAATTAGGACTTTTCTAATAATAGGCCTTCTGCAATTTTTTCTCTCATGAAAGGGCCCACAGTACACTTTCACTCAATTCGAAAGAGGAGATGTGTTTTATTGTCCTGATAAACTGGGATTAACGCTATTTTACTCCCTATTGAAGATAAGCCCCTAGGCAATGTTTTCTTACGCCTTGTACACACATACCTGATCATACAATTGCCCCTTGTGATCCTTAATGCTATATCTATCGATGGGTAATGTAAAACGTCTTTTGATTGGCCAAGGAAAGAGAAGCAGCGAATGGAAGCAAATGATACAGGAGGTCGAAGGTCTGAAAATTGCTGATTTAATAATTTGTGAAAAACAAGTAATGTTGAAAGCAATTAGAGATGTGATATGGATAATTGGCATTAATATGAACTGGAAAGTTTCTTTGCTTAAGTTCAACGCCCATAATTTCGCCAAAAAAACAATTGACTTGAACGAAAGTCATACTTCATCCGTAAGTCATGTAAGTAGACTCACATACCAAATATAAAAGGTAAATATTTTAAAGCGTTTCCAAAAAAAGTTTGGAAAATGAAATGCTATATGCCACCCTGCCGGGGGCATAATAATCAGCTCAATTTCAGAAAGAGTTCGAAAAAAACCATCAGTAAAACGATGTTTATATAGAAAAATGTATTTTCAAGGCCCATAACTTCGCCAAATATCAATGGTCCAGAACAAATTGCACACTTTATATGATGGTCATGAAGGTAGACTCACATACCAAAAATCAGCTCAATATCTTAAATAGTTCCGTCAAAAACGTACACAAAACGATTAATATAGAAAAAAATTCAAGGTCCAATCTAATGTCGCAGTTGTAGACGATTTTGATGGTTTATCTGTGTTGATGATGGTGAAAGTAAAACTGTGTAATAGATTATAAATATTTTATGAGGAATTTACTTTGAAACTATAGAGGAGGTTGAATTCAAAGAGAAAATATTTCACACCAATGTAAAAGGTTTTGACTTCAGAAAGGTTCTGATTTACTTGTTATATTCCATAAAGTTATATTAGAAAATAAGTTTTAAGCATTAAAAATCACCATGCAAAGTGCCAAATAAAAACAAGAGCACCGCATAATGGGTGCCACGCTCGGCTGCGAAAGCTTGTAAGAATTTTTTTTAAATTTTTTAGAGGTCAAAGTGAGCTTTGACCTAGTGACCCAAAAATGGGTGTGGCGTGTAGAACTCATCAAGGTGCATCTACATATGAAGTTTCAAAGTTGTAGGTGGAAGGACTATAATTTTAGAGCCAATGTTAAAAACCTTTACAAACCTTGACACGGACGGCGGACACGACGAGCTGGCTATGAATATACCTCGGGTTTTCTCCGAACAGCCGAGCTAAAAAATATGGCAGGGAGACTCCTCCTGCACCCTTCCCGGCCCCCCCCCCCCCCCAGTAAAAAATTCCTGAGTACGACCCTGATACAATACATTTCGCATGGAGTTTTGATGATTTATACAGCAATATGCTGTTTTGAAGATATACTGAACACATTATCTAGTGCATTTTTGTTTTGACTGTACAGAGAGCAAATACTTTTGTTTCATTCAAATGCAAACTACTGGGATGAAAAAAACATATTACAGTTACTATGCAGAATGTTATGTTTGTATAGATGTATTACTATTAGTTTTTAAGATTGAGCCATTTGTATTGTGTCAGCACTTCCACCAGTGTTTCCTAGTTAATTCCTTTTCGTGCATACCTTATTGGATGATAGGAGACTTATGTACTTATTATGTTTTGCTAGGAATATAAGTTCCAGTTTTTGTTACCGGATAAGACACCGCTCTTTTGTTGAAAATGTATTTATAAACGATCAAAGTGTAACACATTTCTTTTCATAAGTATTGACATAATGTGTGGATTAAAACTTGCCTAAATGAAAGCCGTTTTGTCCAGGTGTTGTCATCATATTTGTTGTTTCGTCAGCAAACATGGTCACTGCTGTGCTAGCATCAGTCGATGATACCGTTATGAGATCCGATTGCGTTGTTGTGGTAAAATCTGGCGTGGTGGTGAGATCGGGCATGGTGTTTAAATCTGCGGTGGTGGTGAAATTTGCGGCCGTGGTTGTTGTCGTCAATATTGCGGTTGTGGTAGTGTCAACTGTCGGTTTTGGACTGTCAACCCTGAATACTGAGCCATTCACTATGGCTGGTATCGCTGGGCATTTTGGGGCTGAAATAACTAAGTTTCAAATGCAATACATGTAAGTTTATCAAACAATATCATTTCAACAAAGCATATAAGCATGTATTATATGTGTTTAATCAAATGGACTAGATATGACCAATCTCGAATTTGAATATACAATTTACATAAGTGATCGTAGGATTCTGTAAGAGTATTGAGATGTATTAAGAAATATATCGACATTGTTTCGTTTGTTAAAATATGAGAGGGTTATTTTCGATAAAATTCACTGTTTATGCATTTGACGAGTTTGCTTAGCCCATGCGTATATCTGAAGAAAAGAAGATCTGTCTTAGTAAATAAGTCTGTCAGCACGATAAGCGTCCGTAGACAGGTATGAATGATTATTTTATCAGTTAGAATACAAAGACATGAAACATGTTGTAATCAATTATATTTAAAGTAATGTCACCCTGAAATTAAGAATTCGAACATATAAAATTTAAAGCTATTGCACAACTCTCTTACGCGTTCATTATTTTGACTCTTTAAGTTTAGAATGTTAAAATCAGTCCATCATTTGTTATACGATCCCATTTGATTAGCTTACACTACGTCACTTGCTAATGACACATTATATTATATCTTCCTTACTGGTACACATGGGCGGAGTCGTCCACTGCGGTATTTCATTCCCCGCTATAAACGAGCATGTGATGACTTCTTCACCAACCAGCTGGTAGCCCCGTTCGCAAGTATACGCCGCTGTAGAGTTCACGGTCATAGTGTACCCTGGCCGAGGGCTCCCGTTCGCCACAACGGGAGGGAGACCACAGCCTGCACATATAGAAGAAAACAATATTGATTGTGAATATTCTTGATTTGTTTGTCAATTGCACTATTGCACTATTCAACAAAATGGAAGTATGAAACATCTCGAAGCGTAAATAATAATTTCGCCGTGAATGGAATGTGATGGATTTCATTCCAACTTTTGCATTCGAGTAACTTTGATGTGTACAAGATCGTAATGTAATAAGGTTTGTCTTATACCAGTGTTTGAAGATGTGTGGTTATTTGTGTTTTAGCTTTTTTAATTTAAGAAAATATAAACTCCAAAAGTGTGTTGAATCAACTCAGCTTAATGCTTTCGATTAACTTGGATTATTAAGCTCTAAGAGTGTGTAAATGCTAGTAAAGGAAGGACTTTTAAAGGTCGCCGTGGTGTAATGGATATGGTGTCCGCCTAGCGACCGTGAGGCCACGGGTTCGATTCCCACCACTTTAGATCTCCACCAAAGACACCAAGTACTGGTTCTAGGCCCAGGAAACGGACTCGAGAGCGTTTATATAAGCCAAAGGCTTTCGATGCAATCGAGCTATTATAAGTAGGTTTAAACTAAACTAAAGGAAGGAATTTTGACTGATCAGTTTGGCAGAATATTATAACCTTTATCTTTTCTTATAGTATATAACGCATCATCCCTATTTTTTGTGCTCAACTCTTCATAAGTGACTACTTTATTTCGCTCGAAAGAGCAGAATGATCTATATGATAAGATGTAGGGAGAAATTTCTCTCTGACCAGTTCTGATATAATTATTCTCTTTGTTCTTCCAATGTATCATATGTAAGCCACATTAAAGTGTGTACGCCTTTCCTCGTTAACTGCTTTAAGAGATACTCATACTGTCACAGCTGAATGACTTTGATGTGTAAAATGATCTTAACCAAGGAATTTTACTGTAACCAATTTTGGGGATGTTTTTTTGTATGTCTTGTTTGCCCTAAAGAATATATGAGACGCGTTCTGAGAAAACTGGGCATAATGCATGTGCGTAAAGTGTCATCCCAGATTAGCCTGTGCAGTCTGCACAGGCTTATCACAGACGACACTTTCCGCCTAAACTTTATTTTCGGTAAGGAGGGACTTCCTTGAAACTAAAAATACCATAAAAGCGGAAAGTGTCGTCCCTGATTAGCCTGTGCAGGCTGCACATGCTAATCTGGGACGACACTTTACGCACATGCATTAAGCCCAGTTTTCTCAGAACGCGACTCACATAATTCCGAAATATATTGTGTTCTCATCTCCTATTATACTGCTAGGTGGATTGTGTTCTTACTTTGACACTTGACCGTAATGTGTTAAGTATTGGAAAGGATGATATGTAACTTTAAAACATCTTCGGAACTATTGTCTTTTTATATTAATGATATACATTGTATATGAAGATTCGTTATTATGAAACCGATCCTCTTAAACTGTATGCTGGGTGTTTGTGACACAGAACTGGTGGATTTGTCTGTGTCAAAAAATGTGTTGATGAGTGTCTGTGACATAGCGTAAATGCTTTGTAAAGTTTATGAATGTACGTGAATTATATTGAAAGAGTATTTGTAAAAGTTGTCGTTCAGTTTCAATCTCCTTCCAAAATCCGCCCGAATATAATTTATTAGAAAATAAAAATATTTTTAAAAATCGTAACTTTCCTACCCGGGATACACGTTGGATACATGCTCCAGTTGCCCGTATGAAGACACGTGACATTCTGCTCGCCGAGGAGCTCGGCGTGTGTCTGACATTCGTAGGTCGTGACGTCACCTTCTAGTGTTCCGTTCGAGCCCGAAATGTTTGCATACATGACCTTCTGTGGCAGTCCGCAATCTTAAAGGTTGTTTTGCAAATATTTTGGTAATAATTGCGAAGTCTAGCAGCATTTTACAAACATTTTAATAATACCATCGTAAAGTAATATTTTTGCCATTGTTGATTACCCAGTATTCTAGTGTGGTTTTTGTTTTAAGATTTTTGGTCAGTACTTGTTTTCCTTTTGAGTCATTATATTGGCAATAACTCGACAAAAATCAAACGTTGAAACATTTAAAATTGACTATCCGAAGGGCATTTTACTGACAGTATACCCGATAATAATACTTAATTGGCACAGTAAATTTGTCACAAGTGTCATTTTCGCATTTTGATTTTTAGAGCTATTGCTCAATTTGAATATTTGAGCGAGAAAAGCGCAGCTCTGAAAATGAAAATGATCTGGAATACACGGTGATGGCAGAGAAAGCTATCGTTCAGAGGGTAAACTGCTGGCGATTGCAAACTTCCGAGAATTTTCCGAAATACTCATGGCGAAGAAATTAATATAGGTCTTCAACTCCGAATGTAAACTTATGAACGTTTGGATTACGCTTTTAGCCGGCTTGTAAGTCAGTAAAGCGCCAGACTACTCATCCAAGGATCGTGGGTCTAATCACCGGCCCGCCCATATGTTTTGTGGGATTTGTCCTAAAAACCGTTTACGGCCTTTCTCCATCACCTATGATTCAAGTTGTAATTTACTAGCATATGCACTTAGCACTTGTAAACCAGCTTACATACAACAAGTGTTATTTTGATAACTAACTTCCCTGATCTGACTTAAATAATTTCAAAAACGGCGAAACACCCAACTTTATAATCAAACTCAACTAAGGCTCGTTTAAAAATATATGGGATTTTCATGGCATCTAATTCAATCCGATATAATCTGCAAGAATGTTTAACCGGGATTAAAGACCAGATAATTAATTGATTACTTTTTGACTTTAAGGTCATATTGTCTGAATATTAAACAATTAAAATGTATTTAGTTGGTGAGTACTTACTTAGTTTCCACATGTTTTCAACATAACATGTTTGCTCAAGATCTATTTTTAAATGGGACTTTTGCTTTGCATTCAGGTTCTTTGTTTCAAATTATGACATGCATTTCGCATAGTGAGCATGTCCCCTGTCATATTATTCCACTAATTGGACAAATATTTCACTTACCCAGAACGCAGGATGGCTGCTCTGTCCAGGTTGCATATGATTGGTTGAGAAGTACGCATGCGACCGCCTCTTGACCAATCAGTTTGTAGCCACGATTGCAATTGTATGTCACCGTAGAATTAATGGTTCGGTTATATGTTTGCTCGTGCTTTCCGTTTGGGATTTGAGGTACGGGTCCACATTCTGGAAAATAATATTCCAAAATGCAACTTCGGCTATGTGTCTCTTTATCAAGTTTCTTAGTATAAATGCACTGTATGCACGCAATCCAGTATCAGTGAATCTGTGCACAGATCTTTGAATGAAATTGTTTTGTACAAATTTTTGACAGTCTTAACATAACATCGATAATATCGCGAAAAGCAGATAATCCAATACCCCACAAAGGTACACGGAGTGTGTTTGAGCCAACGGGGTTGCCGCTGGAGATCATTACTTGGTTACTATTTTATTTCATAATGCTAACAAGTGATTACCGCACAGTATATATGTACTATTGGGGCCGGAGAAAGATAGTTGCCGTTCAGAGATTAAACTTCTGGCGATGGAAATTGTCTGTGCCTTTTCCGAAATGCACACCGCGAAGGGACATATGACAACTCCGGGTGTAAACTAATGAACGTTTAAGTTACGCTTTTAGCCGGCTTCGCAGTTGGTAGAGCGCAAGACTACACACACGACGATTGTTTTTTTTTTGTTTCCTCGGTCCGTCCCTATAACTTGTGAGGGCATTTGTCATTAAATAATTTCTGCTTCTTATTAAAGTAATCATTTTCTGGCTTATGTGCACTGTTTTCTGCTAAAATACGATCAGTTTGAGTTGGATAATAACCGCCGTGATCTGAATTACATACTTTGAAAACGGCGTTGCACCAAACTGAGCTAAGGTTTGTATAAGAATTCAGTTGGGCTTTCGTGACATTTAATTCATGTAGTTTTTTAAACTGTGCTAAAATGACCTGTTTTTAGTTTATCATAACCAACTCGATATTCATTACGTTGCAATTATTTAGCAGCAGTATACACAATTGAATTGCAATCGAACGTTTAAACCTACGTTATAGACCATAACATATTCTTAGTTCCCGTAATAACTTAGTTTAATGCCACATTGTTTGCCTACTTAACAATTCTAAAATATATTATTCGGGTTAGTTCTTCATAAAATTCCACATATCGCATCATAGCATTTCCCCCCGACCGATGTTCAAATTGGACTTTTGTTATCGACCTAGCAAGCATAATAGTAAGATTCTTTGTTTAAATGTAAAATTGCATTTCGCAAGCTTAGCATGCACTTCCAGTAAATAGATATTAACTTGACTTACCAAACTCACAAGATGGTCGTTCTGTCCAGGTCGCCGTTGCTTGGTTGGTGAGAAGCACGCATGTGACCGTCTCTTGACCAATCAGATTGAAGCCACGATTACAAGTGTACGCCACCGTGGAACTGATGGTTCGGTTATATGTTTGCGCGTGCATTCCGTTAGCGATTTGGGGAAGCGGCCCACATTCTGTAAAGAAAAATTTCTAAAATTGAAAATCGGCAATGTGGCTGTTATCAATTATCTTAATATAAATGTATTGTCTGACGTGCCAAGTTGTTGTATAGATGTTTGTAGGCAGTTTTAACAGTATTTCGGTAATATCATGGCAGCTTATATGTCATTATCCGACAAAAAGCAATAAGTGTTCTTAAGCAAATAGGGTTTCTGCAAAAGATCACGAGCTCATTGTTATTTTATTTCATAATGCTAACAAGTTCTTACCTTTCTCTGAACAAGTCGGCCCGGGAGTCCACACATATACGGTCTTAGTCGGGTCCTGAATGCAGGTGATCGTAGACGGACCCATCAGCTCGTATGTGTGTTCGCATGTGTACGTCACCTTCGATTCAGGCGCATAGAACGTGACGTTGTAATCCACATGTGCATGCGCAACAGGAACCGGGGTAGAGCATCCTGTTGACATCAACAGGTACTTCTTTACATTTCCGTATGGAAACTACTCAAACGCAGATGTGTTATTGCCCACCTTTTTACTTATCATGGACATGCCGAAAGGCTGATGGAGCATCAATTTGTCTGGTCATCAATTATAATGATTTGAAACCAGCTAAAACAATGCAAGTCAGTCGATGCCTGTTGACTTTATGCAATGGAATAATCGAGAGTGGATTCATAATTTAAAGGATAACACTTGAGCCAGAACGTAGCGTCGCAGGTTCAGACCCGTCCAAAGCAAACGAAACTAACCCGTCTTTCGTATGAGAGATTACCGAATGTGATTGTACTAAGTGCTTAATTTTGGGGAATAATATTGTCCCTGGAACGGAGCATCTCTTGTATCTCCTTATGATCCCAATAAACCAACTTACATGTGGTATGGGGGCTATAGTCATAAAGGATAAAAATACATCAACATGAATCAGTCATACAATTTAATTAATTGCCAAAATATATTGTTGTAAGGTTGAATCGAAAAGAAAAACACATACCTTGAATCTGACATAAAGTGTTCATAAACATTTTATTTTAGAAAACCTTGAACAAAACGGGTTTTTTAACATATCCAGTGTTTGCCAAACGGCTTTATAATGATGCGTATTATTTTACAAACCTTGTGTTGGACAAAACGGATTCATCAGATGATTCGGGGCATGGTCATAGCAATCGCTAATCCAGTCAGGCCCGTTATTGTGCGACCGCTGTCCTGGGTTCGAGCATTCTTAAAATATATTTAATGAAACTTTATGCAGATTAGGTTCTGTAACTCGAAAGTATTAGCAGCATGCGACACAATTATTCCTTGATTGCTGACAATTATTGATAGGCCTGGTCATGAACACTTTCATTACAACACGGATATTGAAGTTATTTATTATTTATCTGATACTTTGAGGCATTAATGTTAAGGTGTTCGCATGGTACCTTTTAAAAACGAATGAAAGAATTCGCAAAAAAAGAAATATTTAAACAGTTAAACAGCATCACACAAGTTGTCATAAATTTAAAGAAAATTTAACTATGAAAATATTATCACCATCTGAAATGTCGTTCAATTCCTTAAAGCGAGATTATACGATATTTAAATTTGTTAAAGTGTAGCGTATTGATTAAAATATGTTACAACAACACAAAATAGGCAAGACAAATTATACATATAAGATGAATTTCATAAAATGCAGCAAAGACTTATAAGCGCCCCTAGCCGATTGTGACGAAGATATTTCGTACATATTTTTCCTACAATAAACGAAGCATTCGTCTTTTTATTAGGATCGGAGAAAGTGTTCGTGTGTCGTATGAATAGATATCGTTGCAGGGAATTAAAATGATCCGTAAAACAAAAGTTTGTCTTTGTGTCGTGTGAATGAATCTACACTAAAACTTAATTTAGATTCGTATCGTACATGCATGATATACATGCTGACGAATTCGACTGTACAGACATTTTCGATTTCAGAATTAAATATCTGGCTTATTACGCATTTTTCGACACGTGTTTTTCTTAACTTTTATTTTAATTTATATTGAAATATATGTATAATAAGTTTTTTTTATACATTTTATATAATTTCATAAGTATTTGTCAAAGTCGTAATATCTCGCTTTAAGCATAAAAACTATAATAATTGGTACCTGTGTTTGAAATCAAACAGAATATGGCTGCCACAATACCCCAGTGCATGTTGTTCATATTTTTGTTGCAACTGGTAACGTGTCCACCGCGGTGCAAATTGTCGAATCTAATGTTATATCTTTGTCGTCTGCAGACTGATAAGGAGTCGTCTGTGACCTAATTAAGGCCAGACGCGTCGTCTGCTCTAGTCTTGCTCCACTTCAATGGTGTAAGGACAACGCGTGTGTGATATAATGGTACATGCGCATTAAAGTAACATTACTATTCGAAATCAACGAAAATTTCGTATAATTGTTCGTAAAATAAACTTAACCAATTAAAAATCAGTGTTCCTTATGACAATGCCGAAATTTCAACGTCAGATGTGGTCTGGTAAAATAGATGTTTGTAGATACAAAATGCTCGTTTTTATTATTGTGTTGCATATTTATTCATACGACACATGAACACTAAAATGGTGTTCGTGTGTCGTATGAATAGATATATTCGCGGGAATTAATTGTGGCCACAAATAAATAAAAACGAGCATTTTGTATCTATAAAAATCTATGTAATCATACCACATCTAGCGTTGAAATTGTGGCTATTGCTATAAGGAACACTGATTGTTAAGGTGTTAACTTTATTTTACGAAATACTTAACGCAATTTTCGTTGATTTTGAGCGTTATAGAGACTTTAAAGCAGAGGTCAATTATTTACATGAATATGAAGTTGGCAGAAATTGTTCTACTATGCATGTTTCGTTTCAATAAAAATGTGGATTTTTTTTAAAGTCTGCAAATTGCGCTGGTTTATAAGCATGTTATACGTATATGTATAGTTAACATATCAACCAAAGATCCGCTGTCTAAGTAGACAAAATTTTAATGTTTTGTTTTGAAAACATATATACACACAAAAATACACCGTTAAAAGGAATCCTTTATGTTGCACTAAAATAAATAATTAATCGCATAATATACCATTACCACACATTAAAACGGAATATGTTGTGCATTTTTTGTATTTAGAATATCAATGTGAAATGTGTATATAATTTACTTCTCATAGTTATGTCATGTGTATGTCTGTTTTCCATACAAACACATTGTTAAATTCATTCTTAAAAATTGTTTTTAAGTTCATATAAATTCAGAATAAGTTGATTTGATATCATTATTTATTCATTATGCATGCAGGTCTGTTTTATAAAGATGAGAGTAAACAACAACCTATACATGCATGCTTGTATGGGCGTTATTTTCTTTTTATAAATAATAAATGGGTTAATTTCAGTAATGCTTTTCAAAAATATACTTAGTAGCACAAGAAGCAAACACGTTAATATAGTGGTATTTCTTTCAACGAAATACACATGTGTTTAAAACATTTTCATAAATAACTGATATGGAACGTTCTCTAAGAAAACAAGTATAAGTATGATACAACGTATTTTGTATATCATAAGCCACGTCATCGTTCATTAAAACGTGAAATAGTTGAAAAGTGGAAAGGACCAGGTAACGAGTGATGAAAAATTCTGGGTTTAAATATATATATGTGTGAGGTCAATGAAATAATAATAATTTAAGACATGAAATTGGTGATCCATGTCTCCGACCATAAAATCCAAGTGAAATATGCACGCAGTTACTTACCGTATTGAATTGGCACAGTCAGAGATAATGAATTTATTACTTCAAGATGCTGTTCTTATGCAGGTCTGCACAAATGCCATCTATCACAGTTCTGTGTTTTTCACGATGGCCCCAAGTCATTTATCAAAGTACGAAACCATTGGCGTACGTCGAACATATAGAGATATAAATCTTAAATTCATGGCTTTATTCGATTGTGATCTTGCTCATGATGCACACTTTTAGTGCACCAAATACTCTCATTTTGACGTCAAAGACTGTCTAAGAACACCGTCTAAAATCTAACTGTGCGACCCATATGAATTGTGTAAGCGATACATGAAGTGCCGAACCTCGTCAACGTGTACACTTGTATCTAAAGCCGACCGTCGTCAGTGCATTTTATCTTTTATCTCAGTAATCTATGACATGTCAAGTCGAAGTTTAAAAAAAGTAGATTCACAAGTTTTCTAAATACGATCTCTGATTATTGTTTTATATAT
Source organism: Dreissena polymorpha (assembly GCF_020536995.1). Lineage (NCBI taxonomy): Eukaryota > Metazoa > Mollusca > Bivalvia > Myida > Dreissenidae > Dreissena > Dreissena polymorpha. Next base: position 15,495,127 of record NC_068368.1, on the reverse strand, counting down.
GAGCCGAGCTCAGTGAAAAGGGGGTTTAATGCACGTCCAAACAGGCTAATCTGGGACGGCACTTTTCGCCTTAAATGGATTTTTGCTAAGAAGTGACTTTCGTGTAACGAAAAATATCATAAAAACGAAGTGTAGTCCCTGATTAGCTTGTGCGTAATGCACAGGCTAATTTGGGACGACACTTTACGCACGTGCATTAAACCACTTTTTCACAGAGCACGCCCCGTATATAAGGCTTCGCGCATTAATCTGAAGTAAATATTAAGCTCCACAATCTGTTTTTATATATGCATACGCTTATTGTTTGGCCTTGTTTAGTTTGAACACGAATACCTGCTATATACAAAATAAAGTACAGAAAGCGGAGGTTTATTGCTTTGCAACTCTTCGTCGATCGGTTGGTCTGACAGTGAAAATTTCGGCCCATTTATCAGCAATTTCGTTTGCGTGCGATTAATAGCCAAAACTGTTACATGCAATCATGAAAACTGGGATTTGTCAGGAATGGCAGACGTCTATTGGATTTGAGGTCAGTGCAGTAAAAGACCCAGATAGCAGACGCTTTTAAAATGACAATTTCCCAAAGATATAATAGTTATTCTTTAACTTTCAATCATATAGCTGTTGAGGTAATCAAGACACGGTCAGGTCAATGTAAAAGGAAACATGAAAACTGCTGACAGTTGAGATAGGGGATGTATGTTTTAAACCTAAGATATTCCCCTTCGTTCTCAACCTTATATATTACCATTCTTTACCTAACTAAACGTTATTAGAATGATCAGATTTCTGTCCAAGGTCAATATAGTATGAATAATATTTAAATTACAGTTCTAAAAATATAGTTTTTATGAAATTATGAATGTTTGTTTAATGTGTTTCACCACAAATACCCGGTACAAGGCATTAATTAATCAGACCAGCGCATTAAGGCTGAAAAATAATAAGAAGTTCAACTTGAAAAGAATCCGTACATTGAGCAAATGAATGCTCATATTATCAAATATATTCTAGATATGTGAAAACAGCACCTCTTCAAACTAATTTTGAACCATATAGTGAATTAATAATATAATTGCGTTAAATGGAGTATGTAAGAATGTATTATTGAATTGGAAGACTTGCGTTCACTTTTACTTGATTCTATTAACTCAACTTATGATCGAATGCATACTACTGTTGGAAGAAAGACTTATGCATTCGTTGTAAGTATACTATTTTTACATACTGTTTGAAATAGTTTTAGGACAATAGATTCATTTCAAATCCACGATTTTTATTGCACTTTCTTTATACTAGTACAACGATAAAGATGTTTTAAAGTCGCATATACCTTCATGAGATAAGGTTGCATGTTTATTGCGGTTTGCGACAAGTAGTTTAAATTCGGGATTGGACGTTGGAATATGAAATTCAGCTTATTATGAGACCTATTTTAGACGCATTAACAAGTGTCGGTGCTCGAAAACGCTCTGTACAAACTGAATGATACGCTACCTGCAAAGACATTTAAGTAAATATAATAACAAAAACACAGCACAAAGAACACACAATTCTGCACAATGATACTATTGTAAAGATATCAATGTTGTGTGTTCTATCAATACTGATTTAAGCAAATAATTTCTTCCAAGTTTTTTTTAAAGAACAGTTAAGTACTGTTGCTTTAATACCGGTATTCGCGAACAATTATGATACAGTCGCGTTATCCAAACACTGCCTAACCCCAACAAGCACTAAATCAGACGACCCCTTTTCAATGTCAAGACTACATCTTATCAATCTGCAGATGACACAAATTTGAACGACACAATCCCTTTGGTTTGTAAGTCGGAAAACAGGTGCGTACAAACAAGTCGTCGACACAGACAGCAAAATGCACTGGAGTCAATATGTAGCCGTGTTCTGCTTGATTTCAAGCCTAGGTTAGCAAATCATTTTTTAAAGTAAAAAATTTAATTCATGTTCAGTTTGTCATTTAACTTAAGTATAATTGAAAATGTATACGCCCGGTGAGTCAAAGCTTCATTTATGCATAAACTTAAGATGCGAATACTCTTAACATCAACGTATTGAACAATTGCATCAATAGTATTAATAGCTTTAACCCCAGACAGCGTGCAAGCAGCCACGGCCCTGACTGGATCAGCGACTGTTATGACTACGCCCCGAACCACCTCATGAACCCGTTCTGTCCTACACAGGGTTTGTAAAATAATCAGCCTATGAATCAGGTTTGTAAGTATAAGTGCAAATCCCACATATCGTGTTACTTCTTTTTATAGAGTGCAACGGCATCATATACCCTATGGCCATTGCCCTATTAGACTTATTAAATAGGTTACAGGACATTGCAACTTACAGGAAACGCCCTTTGCAATGGATGACCATGGGTATACAAATGCCAGTTGTGAACCATCAGGTTCACTTCACCACCTGAACAAGGGGATCAATCTCGCGACCCCTGACGATGCAATTTGGCAATCCAATTGCTAACGAAAATTGGCTCCGCTTGACCTTGTAGGATGACAAAAGGCTCACAAGTGATTGCCGAAAATATGTTTGCTCTATCGGATTATGCGTCATATTTACAATTAGTCGACATATCGACTGAATTTGCATTTGGTTTATGTATGTTAAGCTTTGAAATGTAACTAGTACAACAAGTTTCAATGTATGTCAACAGGTTGCTTTGCCCCTGTAGCTGTTGCGCATGCGCATATGGACTACAACAGCACGTTCTATGCCGGCGGGTCTATGGTTACGTACACGTGCAACCCAACTTACGAGCTGGTGGGTCCGCCATCGATCACGTGCATTCAGGACCCGGCCAAGAGCGTGTATGTGTGGACTCCTGGGCCGAATTGTCTGAGAAAAGTGTATGGTAAGCCTTTGTTACCTTTACCAAATCGAACAAGCATCTTTGACAGATGGTCAGGTTCGCTAAAGCACACTTATTATTTTTTGTATAAGATAATATTACACTAATGGTCGTGACTTCACTAATATATTGTTATAATGGAAAAAATAGCAACAAACAAACAACAACACCGAATACTATGCACGATATTTTCAGAACTTAGCAAACATATGTATTGTCGACGGAATATTTTCGAATCTTGTTAAACAGAATGTGGACCTCTTCCTAAAATCACCAACGGAAAGCATTCAGACACATATAACCGCACCGTCAATTCTACGGTGGCGTACACTTGCGATAGGGACTTCAAGCTGATTGGCCAAGAGACGGTCGCGTGTGTACTCGCAATCAACCAATCAACGGCGACCTGGACAGAGCGGCCATCTTGTATTCCTGGTAAGTGACGTAAGAGAATATTTCACTGGAACAGCTTCGTTTTTACTGGCATTTGAATGTTATATGCCACAGTCATGCAGAGGATGTCACACTAAACTGCATACCTTTTTCAAAGTTAATGGTACAAGTTCATGTCAAACACCCGATCTGGCTAAATAATAGCTGTAATTGACTTAGGTAAATACATATAATTTAAATAAATGATGTACTGTGATATTAAGTGCTCTTTTTTACATTCGTTTTTTCTGTCTTCAATTGTGTTCAAGCGTGCATCAGTGGATATGAAGCATCTAGTCCAATTAGATCCAGCTCAAAACAAATTTGACATGTCTCATTTCGGTTATTTTAAAAAAACAATTGCGACACATGAAACAACCAATATAAGGGAATTATCAACTCTATATCATGCTTACAAGATCACTGTTGTTTTTTATATTTAATTAATCAGTTAATTTAGGAGTACACGACCGACATTAGATCCACGTCATTCCAAAAGGAAACTGTATTAAAATAGCTATTAATGGCACTATTAAATAAGAATTGTTAATGTAAGAAATATTTACGACATTTAAACATTACAATTATTTGTGCATTTTTCGATAGAAGAGTCTTATGTTTATAAGTGTGAGATTCGACTAGCCGTTCACATATCCAATACTTTGCATCGACCGTTCCAAGGTTGTGGTCCCAGTTATAATCATTCTATGTTTATGGTTGGTGTTCCGTTATAAAAGTAGAGGAAAAGAACAATACTGGCTCTATTGTCTGTGGAGTTTGTTCAAATGCTGTTCATATTGTCTGCCGATTTCCCCCAATGAAACTTTTACCATTCTATACTTATATTAAAAAAGCACACTTTTCTCGAACAATTTCCCAATCGTAACAAAGTGTGACTATGCACTGATTTCATTTAACTTTTTTTTTTAATGTTGAAGCTTTGTAATCGGAAAACAAACGTGCATCGTTATTTCATTTAAGAAGAATTGTGTTTTGTTTCCGCTACAAGCAGCAAAATACTTTCAAAAGTACAAACCGATTACATCTGTGGGAAGGCCTTGGTTTTCTATTCCCGCCTCTCACATTCCCCGGTCACCCGCCACACTGATAAGCTAAACCTGAAAGGATAATGACAATATTCAACACAAATAAATCAACCTTGTAGGTTTCGGTTAAGAACAAAGTGCATGTAGTAATTCCAGAATGTATAATTAAAACGTTTATACATAAGTACATCAAGGATATTCTTTTGTCAAATACAATCTGTTTTTATACACAGGCACATTGGGTCGTCAGTTCGTATTCGGAATCCCAGACATATATCTAGGCCGGCCAGAGTATATAAAGATGTACATTTCAAGTACGTATGCCTCAACGGTCTTCATTAATGCGCCGGGAATAGGTTTCAACCAAAATATTACAACACTGGCTAATACGACTACCGCAGTAACGATTCCCGACAGCATTATAGCCACTTCCGCTGGTTTGTCAAACAAAGCCGTATATGTTGCGACGGACAAACCCGTTTCAGCGTATGTAATGGTAAGAAATGCAACCACCTCCGACGGCTTTCTTCTTTTACCCATAACTGCTGGCGCCAACGAGTTTGTTGTGCCAAGCTATGATACCGTCGAAGGATCACTTAGCGAATTTCTCGTCACTGCATTGGAAGATTCTCAGGTTGAAGTCCGCTTGAGGATGTCCACAGGAAATATAACCATCGGCGGTCAAAGCTACATCAGCGGGCAGAATTTTTCATTTGTAATGAACAAACTTCAGACATACTTGGTGCAACACCAGCATGACTTGACTGGTACGCACATCACGAGTTCAAAACCGGTTTCGGTTGTGTCCGGTAACACATGTACGAATGTTCCAAAGGATATAACTGCCTGTGATTTCTTAGCTGAACAGTTGCTACCAGTTCGGTTTTGGCAACACACATATCTATGTGCGAATCTCAAAACTAGACGAAACAATAGATTTCGCGTGCTTTCTTTAATGGACAACAACGCAGTGAATATTGGTGGAACTCAAGTGTCGTTGAATAACGGGGACTTTTACGAGTATGTTAGTTCAAACGATGTTGCTACTGCAGTTGTATCAACTCATCCAGTTTTAGTCTTACAATTTGCAGAAGGATCGTATGCGGATAATGCAATTGGAGATCCTAGCATGATAACGGTTCCCTCTACAGACAATCAAGAATCAGAATATTTCTACGAAACACCAACTTCTGTTTCTTTTCACTATGCCTCAATAACTATTCCCACAGACCATGCAAGCGGTTTACGAATGGATGGCAATACAATAAGCCGATCGGACGAACAAATAACAACAATTAACATTACTATGGTAGAGCACTTAATGTCATTCAACTTGTATAAATACTTTGCTCACCTGATTAAGTTATATTTAACAATTCAAATTAAAAACCTTTATAACATTTTTAAAAATATGCTGTACTGGGAATTCAAAATCCAGATTAGTTTTTTGTACGTATAAAATGATGCGTATAAAAGAAACTTTGACCGTTTTTTACTCTTTTAGTTCAGTATCATTCGAGTGTCTGTCGTGGCGGGGAAGCATCATATTTACCACGTGGACTCCAGTGTCAGTTTCGGTGTGATTGTTTACGGATTCGATACAGACGAATTATACGGTTTTCCCTTGGGACTCGGTAGATATGGTATGACAAAACAACATGCAATTGAATAGAACAAGAAAATATAACATATTTTAATTTCATACATCTTTGATTTACAGAATAATTCCTCTATTTGCACATAAGTTTTCCTTGTGTACAATAGGTTGCAGACGAGTCCACATAATTAATAACTTCATTAACTATATTGCTTCTTCACATAATAATTTGTACATTCTATTGGAACACAAAATTAGACAGTCCACATTTTTAAATTTTTAAATAAGTATTTGATATTTGAAGTGTAGATGTTTCAGTCTTGTTAGTAGTATACTCATTTAGCAGCACTGTTTAATAGTTCCCACGAGTATCAAGCGCAATAAGGGCTCTATACTTCCGACCACACCGTACCATATTCAAACGCAGTTTTTCATCGACCCTAATTTTCAGCAGGTAAAGTTTTGTTGAAGAAAAGTATCATACACGATATTCCTTTAAAATGAATCCCTTCGCTAAACTATTCAAGTATAAATATGTTTGATTTATTTCAATTTCTCGCGCACATTTGGCAATGTTGTGCTTGATGTTTCACTGTTGGAGCATATTGAATAAATCTTCTTTTAATAAATAAATACAGTTTTTGAAATTGTATTACCTTGCAGTTATTCCCGACTATCATATATTTAATTCGAATGAAAGTCAATTTAAAGAAATTTAAAATCTTGTCAAACTCTTTTTAAAGGAAATTCCTGGCAATCCGCTTAGCGTTAAGACAGTCGCTAATGTGTTTGTCAAGACATTCGTCGACAACGTTGACTGGAAGGTGAAAATGAGGCTGCATTCGTGTTATGCAGAGCAGACGTTGGACGGCTTTAATGGCAGTTACAACCTGATAAATAACGGGTACGTGGGTATAGATATAAATCACATGAAAAACAAATGGACGGTAACCATCGTGGCACTCAGAGAAACATTCTGGTATAAACACATCATTAATGATCAACATTTAAACATCGCTTTGAAACGTATTAAAACATATATTTTGAATAGAGATTTTAGTATCATAACTTCCAGTTCGTATAATTATTTGCTTTAACAAGTCAAGACATGCAACTGTATCTATATCAGCAATTAGATCGTTGTGTCAATAATAGAATTTGTTGCAGTTGTGAAATGGACGCAAACACCCACTTGCTGTCTCAGACTGCCCACGAGACTAGGTTCGTGTTCCAAGCCTTTCACATTTCCGGATTAGACCAACAGCTTTATATCAATTGTGACGCCACAATCTGTGATACGTCAGACCTGATGTCATCACACCAGTGTGATCAGCGTCCAGATTGCGCAAAACAATGATGAGATAGCTGGTTACCAAACAAACAGCTGTTTGGGTTTTGAAAATAAAATATATTCGCGTTTAAGTATGTTGAATTATTATTTCGGAAATGCTTTACATCATTGTCTATTAAAAAAACTATTTACACATGGAACTACTCGTCTACTCTTAAGCAGTATATTTAATTTTTATGGCATCCATGCAATCAATATACACGTGCATCTCCCGTTTAAATTTACATGTACATTAGCATAGTTAAATAGTTGACGAACATTAAGTCCCCAATATTGTTTGTGAAAGCATGTTAAGTTCTTGAACATTTATTGAAATTGTGTAATCATCGGTCGTCGTATAAACTTATGTCATTACTTGCTTTCATGTAACCATTCTTTGAAGTTGTACTCGTATGACATCTTTTTGAAATGACCCAGTAAAAATGCGCATAAGGGTCCCATATGTGCTCGTAGTATCCTAATATATAGACTAGCCTATATGAGACTCATATTTGCCAAATATACGCAAGTCGAAATGGGCATGCCCAGATATCTGCCAAATGTAGCCCAATTAAAATATATACACTGCTTTCCAAGTAAAGCTGTTGTGCTTGTGTATCTCATGGAGCATCACATTTTGAGTGGTGAAAGGTCCAGGTCAAGGTCATTCTTTAAGGTCAAAGGTCAAATATATTGGGAGGACATAAACACATCTTGTTTATTTTTTTTACTATGAACCTTAACTTATACTCAGTTTCCAAAATATAAAAGAAAATGATACTACTTATAATAATATAATACTTATACAAAAAATAAATCCACACAGATCTGGGAAGATTTTCTTATGATGGCAGAGATTGTATGTGAGAGCATGGAACGGCAACTCTGCGTGGAGATTACTGGTCACATGATCACGCATACAACAAAAACATGGTTGAAAACATTGTCGTCTTCATATCTAAAAGGGATTTTAAATTTAGTATGACACATCGAAGCAAACAAAATGTATACAATCAGCGTGCATAAAATTGTGTATACGTCTTATTGCAAATTATTTTCAAAAATAATGTATGAACTAATTTGATGTTCAATTGATATAAATTCTTTAGACAAATAACACATTTAATAATGATGTGCATCATTAACTGTTTTCATTCCGTATGAACAATTAAAGAGTACGCTGGTATTGACACACACATGAGTTAAAGGTTGAAAACACAATCGAACAGTACACAACATCCCCACAGAGAGCATTTTGAAAATATAAACTACAACAAGAGGACAACATCTGAAAGAAAACACATTCAGGAGAGACAATTATACACTTATAGTGAAGTGTAAAAAGGAACAACATGATAGATTATTTCATACAAGATAATTTTAATTGTGTAAGTGTAGTATAGTTGGCTATTTTAATTGTGTAAGTGTAGTATAGTTGGCTATTTGAAGGCTGATACAAAATACACAAAGAGTCAAACAATTATCCTTCATGTAGATGTAGTTAACTTTAAGAATTATATTGCTTTATAACAATTAGATTATGCTTTGTATGTAGCTAACAATAAACATAAACGAACTAAATATACGTTTGCCTATGACACCCATTATTGCGGATTCTTAAAAAATGCATGATAATGGTCTGATATATGATGGAAATTCTTTAATTAAATCAACCAATAGCTCTGTATTGCTCTAAGATTTCAATCATGATCTTTTACGGCCAATTTTAAATATTCTATTAAACTCACAAAAGCCACAGAATCCGACCCGCCGTTCGGTGCCGCAGCGTAATTAAGTGGCCATTGGGAATCATGCAGGACCGACACATCGAATTATCTTCCCTTGTAATAAAGTCATAGGCGGTAGGAATTCTTCAACCTGCCATCCTGTGATCTGGGTCGCGTTTGATGTCACCACTTTTAAACACGAAGCGCAGTCCCGGATTACCCATAAGGCAGAGTAGGCAACTGCCATTAGGCTCTGCGTCTTTTAGGGACCCCATGAGACCGTGAAGGCAGACTCTTTTACTTACTTACTTACTTAGCCCAGTCGTAGCCTTCTTATATTCTAAATCAATTTTTTATTATGTCGTATTATCTTTTCGGTATTATCATGACAATTTTCGCCTATGAAAGGAAATCTTATGTCTTGCCACCCTTGGCATGGTACGCTAATTTAAACGAGTGTAATCGACTGGACACTGGCGATCTAGTAGGCTTAGGGCAAGGGACGTGGTTCCAAAAAGTTGCACTGCCCATGGGGCCTCCACGGTGCTAATCCGGCACCGATGGTGCGCTCTTAATGGCGTACTCTACCAGCATTGACAGTCAGCGAAAACCCAGTTTCATCGTTGAAAATTCGCCGTGGGTTCTTGAGAAGGTCTTTGAAGTCAGTGATTTCTTTCTTAACCCATTTATGCCTAGTGGACTCTACCATCCTTTTAAATTAGATCAATTAATTTTTTTCAAAATTAGGGATGTCTAGTATATTTATTTCTATATTTAGGATATTTCTTACAGAAATTCCTTTAAGCAAACAGCAAAGACCCTGATGAGACGCCGCATCATGCGGCGTCTCATCTGGGTCTACGCTGTTTGCCAAGGCCTTTTTTCTAGACGCTAGGCATAAATGGGTTAAGGTATTTTTTTTTCACCATACACAAGCCTTTAACCATATCTAGGATGACTTTGGCTCGTTTGTGTCCCAAATTCATAGGCTTGCGATTGGACATTTCAATGTGTCGTCGTAGAAAACCGAAAAATCAATCCTTGCCGGGTAACTTGTTTTTGAAGGGGGTTTCACGACCATGAACAAAAAGCTTAATATATACAGATAATACGAGAACAATGTCGAAACATATGTGCCAAGTTGAATGAAATGGAGGAAAGTACTCGGAAAAAAGGGGGAAGACATGTTAAAGAGTTGGCACAAATCTCTTTGCAACTGTATTCAAAACTGCAAAAAGCGTCAGAGCCAATTCAAAAAGATTTCTGAAACCACGAAGGCCTTCAATGAGGACAGTTGGGAAGAACTCTGCTTTATCGCTGGTTGGAAATGTCTGGAGAAGATAGAACAGTCAAAAGATTTTCTTGAGAAGAACACTGTAAAAGTTGAAAGGTTATTCTACGATCAATCATACAGCTGCATGGAGCAGTACCTAATACAACTGTCAGATTTGAAGAAGTTTCTACAACGTACAAGTCATGAAATCTCTGTGCAAATTCCAAGTGATTCGACCGTTTGCGATATCAGATATGCGTGCGTTTTCCCTGACGGTCATATTCCCTTGGCAGACAACAATAATAGTAAACTTAAACTTCTGGATAAGTAAGCTAACTTGTCACAAACTATGATATGGAAAATCCAAGAGGCATTTGCTTGATCAAACCAGACGATGGCTTCAACCATGTAGTTCAGAAAGTCAAAGTCAACACTGGTTCGCTTTTAAGTGGTGGGAAATGTCGAGTAAAAATATATGTAGATGTATTGCCCACCATCAAGAATTGCTATGTCACTTCGGAAAAGGCACTGTGTCGGTATACGCTTGGCTGGGATATTGAAAGCAATATATATGAGGATACATCAGGTGGTCATACAGATAATAAGCATTTTTTTAATGATGATATTGCTTATATTAAGTAAAGTACATATACACATACATATGTATAGTAAATATAATTTAACAATATGTTCATTTCATGTTAAGTTCAAGGTAACAGAAGACACACGTGTGTGCATAGATCCTTTATGCATGTGTTTTGTCTTGCCTCTAAGAATATGTATGATATGATGAGCAAATCAAGATGACTCGTCGCACGCAACGTTGGTTGCGTTAAGGTCAATGTCACAATGGACACGATGGTCCTTGTATATTAGATAGTAGATATCTGTGTCCAGTCAATTTCTTTATGTGTTATGGTTTAATCCTCAAATAAACTCGCACGTGTATTATCATAATCATATGTGTCACTTTACCAAATAAGGAGCCCGTCCATCAGTTATTGTTAAAATTAGGATGTAGGCCTGATGTGTGTTTATCTTCATTGCCAGTATACAAGTGTGCTGTGAGTCCTTATGGGAACAATATTTTTATCAGTCACGCCCAGAACAAGCTCCTTACCCTTGACATGAAAGGCAATGTCATGAATGTCTTCATGGACCCTGAACTACATAGTCCGTTTGGAGTCTCTGTCACATTCCTATGTATGTGCTTCGGATGGTCGTCCCATTCGATCATATTGGTGGATTGTGACGAGAAGGAAAAGCTGGCAACTTTGGCGACACGGGACGATGGAGTTAAGAAGCTACTGTCTGTCTTTTATAACGCAAACACGACCTCTATGCTACTGGGGCAAAACTGGACCAACTGTGTGCTGGTAAAGTTCAAGAAATACATTGTTTTGTTAATCTGAGCACTTTTTGCTAAGAGTTCACTGTTTGTCGACCTCTGTTTGTCGACCTGTGTCATTTATTTTTTGTTATTCTTGAAAACCTCTTGGTGCATTTTAAACAATATTGGCCGATATTCCAGAACATATATTTTATTCATAATAAAGGATGTTGGGCAGTTTCTTTTTGTGGATATAAAATATCACAAATTGCATACATGTAGTTAGAAACTGTTTATAACATTTCAGATCGTTTAAGGGAAATGTTTATTTAGGGGAACCATCCTTATTCTTTTATCATTCATTAAATGATGGTTGTCCGTTTTATGTTATTACCTCTGTAGAAAACTTACAGTTTAGATCGTTACTTCCAATAGGATGTTAAAATAATACTATAAAAATGCTATTTTGTTATTCCTTTGTAAACAATAAACTCAATTTATTTCCATGCATCAAACAACTTCTTGGTGCCCACGTGAGTCTATAGATCTTTCTTAGCAAAACCACTTCTGAAATGTAATTCATAAGCCAAGTCTTCTCTTCATACTCAGGTAGGCATTTCTTAGTAATTCCTCTTGTTTCTTATATAACTTTACAAATTATATATTCTTGGTCTTAAAGGGATCTTTTCACGCTTTGGTAAATTGACAAAATTGAAAAAAAGTTGTTTCAGATTCGCAAATTTTCGTTTTAGTTATGATATTTGTGAGGAAACCGTAATACTGAACTTTTACCATGGTCTTATATAGCCATTATATGCATCTTTTGACGATTTTAAAACCTAAAAATTATAAAGCGTTGCAACGCGAAACGATTGAATAATTTGGAGAGTTCTGTTTTTGTCGTTAAATTTTGTGAAACTACGAAGATTGCTTATATAACGTATAAAATACTTCAAGTAAGAATACTCGGCGGAATAGCTCAGTAGGCTAGAGCGTTTTTACTTCAGGATTCTGGCAGGACTCCAGGGGTCACAAGTTCGAAACCTCGTCCGGGCAATGTTTTTTTCCTTTATTTAATTTTATTCTTGATTTTTTACTGGAGCTTTTACGATCCAATGTTTACATTTATCGATATAAAGCATTTAATTAATAAGTTGAAAAATGCCAAAATCTGTGAAAAGGCCCCTTTAAAGCGAGATGATACGATTTTTGATATGTGTTAAATTGTAATATATTGACAAAATATGTTACAATAACACAAAATAGACAAGAAAAATTATACATTGAAGACGAAATTAATAAAATGCAGCAAAGACAAATTAGCGCCCCGAGCCGATTGTGACGAAGATATTTCGTACATATTTTCCTACAATAACCGAAGCATTCGTCTTTTTATTAGGATCAGAGTTAGTGTTCGTGTGTCGAATGAACATATATCGTTGCAGGAATTTAAAATGAACCGTTAAACTAAATTTAGATTCACATCGTAAATGCATGATACACATACTGGTGAATTCGACTGTACAGACATTTTCAATTTCAGAATCAAATATCTGGCTTATTTCGCATTTCGACACATTTTCTTCTTAATTTTTATTTAAATTTATATTGAAATATATATATAATAAGTTTGTTTACACCTATTATGAATATTCATAAAAAAATTACAAAATCGTATAATCTCGCTTTAAGCCAAAATATAGCTAAAGAAACTTCAGCGTACAGTTTATATAGTATTGACAGACCTGTAAAGTCGCGCCAGTCAAAAATCATAAAAAGCGACATTTAAAGTTATGGAAGCCAGAACTAGCCAAAATATTGCTTATTGTGCGGATTGCACAAGCTAATCTGGGACGACCCTTTACGCACTTATATTAAACACCCTTTTCACAGAGCGAGGCTTATATGTTTTAAAACGAGTATTTACAGGCGCAGAAGCTATCGGTAGACTTTAAAAAGTTTGGTTGGAAAGGTTGACTCAGTCGTCTGGTATACATAGAACGATGAAATCGAACAAAAGAGAAAAAAGAAGAGACACATTTTTCAAATTGACGTGTAGAAATTACCATAGTGATGATGATGGTGGTGGTGGTGATTGAGATGATTATGATGGTGGTGGTGGTAATTCTCCGATTGTAAACTTAACTTACTCTATACTAAAGGGAATAATATAATTTTCTAATGTCATTTTCTGTAAATAATCAAATGTTTTCTATTTTAAAAGCAGATATAACATACTATAGCGATTGTTATTCGTTTTTCGGCGTAGCTGTCTAAGCCAGCTTTTCACCTTACCTGACCTTTGTAACTGTCCAATAAAATTCAAATAAAAATTCCCGCGGCTATATACGAATGAATACACTTCATTTATTCCATTGGCTGATTTGAGCATCACCCCCCATACCATTGGAAACATGACCGCGTCTTTGTAGTATAGCGTGTAACAATGTTTTACTGCGTGTTCAGCATGAAGCAATTTTATCTCTAATGGAAAGGCTTGATGGATAGAATAGTTTTACACTCTGGAAAGGCTTGATGGATAGAACAGTTTTACACTCAACTCTTGACATCAAAACAGTTGTGTGTGCCCCTTTATATTCAGAGGATTGTCAGCGCCAGAGCGTTTGTACTTAAAGGCTTTGTTCTCATATTGAGTAATTACTACCATATTGCTGCCTGTGTACTGGTATATGTGATGCAGCTAAGAACTGCATGGAAAAAGACATTCGCTATCTTTGATCTCATTCATTAAACTCGTTACCTTTCACCAACTCCAACCACAGTCAACGCCGTATATCTTTTTTAAAGATATTTCTTGTTAAGATATGAATTTTGTTAATTTAAGGTTTTCCTATGAAACCTTGTGAATACAGTAGAAGTATACGGAGCTAGAATGTTCCAGTAGAGGAAGACGGACCCTTAATTTTGAAGTACATGAATATGGAATCGGAATCTTACAACAGAGAAAAGTTTGTGACAATAGATTCATGTAGAAATTGCATGCTTGAATATTCAGATTAAACTGTGTCTAAATAAAGTGACGGACAATTGTGTTACATGTTTCTATAATCCCTAGGCCCCATGTCGCAATAAACGATACAAGGTCAAAATATGCTCTTTTTATAGGAATTTTTTTGTTATGTGTTTTTTGGGAGAAGGTCCCAATTAACAGTACAAGGTCAAAATAATCCCCCTTCACAGGGCATATTATTATTTTGATGTTTTTGAAAGGTCACAATAAACGGTACAAGATCAAAATAATCCCCCTTCATAGTGCATGCTATTATATTGATGTTTTTGAAAGATCACAATAAACGGTACAAGGATAAAATAATCCCCCTTCATAGTGCCTATTATTTTGATGTTTTTGGAAAAGGTCACAATACATGGTACAAAGTCAAAATAATCACCCTTCATAGGGTATATTATTCTTTTGATGTTTTTAGGAGAGGGAGGGGATTTCAAATAAGTTTCAAATAAATACCATCACTATATGGAGATTTGATGCACATTTAAATCCTTCCTAATAACTGAAGTTTATATTGATTATGGTTTGTCCTGATTTCAGATTAAATACTATAAATCTAAAATCTGTAACTCCATGGTGACTCTACTGATAATTATTATGGTTTGTCCTGATTTCAGATTAAATACTATAAATCTAAAATCTGTAACTCCATGGTGACTCTACTGATATTTATAATGAAGTGTGTAAGTTATAATAGATTGATTGTCACAAATGCACGGTAAAACGTGTGCAGAAAAAAAATGTTATTGACATTCCAGGCCATTTTGAGGGTGGAATAAAAAAGTACATATAGTGTAAGTATGATGCTCTCTCGATCTTTATTTTGAATTAGGTTTGATTTCCATTTCAAAAAATCATCTAAAGATGTGGTGAAAGAAACAATAAGGAATGTGTAGGAGCCTTGCAGATAAAATATCACAATAACAAGAACATTTGAATAGAAGCCTTGCAGTTAAAAATATCACAATAACAAGAACAATTGAAAAAGAACCGTAATCCAATAACATCACCAATAACAATAGAAAAAGGACCATAATCCAGTAACATCACCAATATAAAAAAATATTTAAAAAGACAAATATCCAGAACAAAAAATAAAATAAATACAAAACTGAAGGGCATTTTGTAATAACACCAATAACGGCTTTTGGTAAACAGATTAAATTTCAATTGAAAGTTTAAAGCTTTAACAAATATTCATATCTTTTAGTATCTTGTTGAAAGATAACATTACAAATACTTTTCTGTATTAAAATGTATCCAGTGAGTAACAAAATATAAACCTAACAAGGTTAGGAGCAGAGCACACTCGAGTTTTCTAAACCAAACTGTTTGTATAGTTGGTAAGTTATTTGATCTAACAAGTATTTGAATCTTATTTCAGTAATTTACTTCGAGACACAAACATTGATTATGATTTGCGTTCCTTTTTGTTCACTATCTAACAATGACCATGACTTTTGACCTCGACCTGAATTGCATTCTTGATGTACAGTTTTGTTGATAGATGCCTGTGATAATCATGCTACAGCTTTAACCTCCTTGACATTGGCTACAACTGGGGCAATCATGTCAAGGACTTTTGTCCAAATGACACCCCTAGGCCGAGTATATAATGGCTTTCAGATTTTGGGTGTAGGTTAGTAAATTATCAAAGTATTTTAATGGTTACATTGGTTTTATCAAAATATATGATTGCATGCTAATTAATTTAAAATGTTTGGTTAAGTAAACAAAATGGATAAAAACAACTTA
Source organism: Dreissena polymorpha (assembly GCF_020536995.1). Taxonomy (NCBI): domain Eukaryota; kingdom Metazoa; phylum Mollusca; class Bivalvia; order Myida; family Dreissenidae; genus Dreissena; species Dreissena polymorpha. Next base: position 15,478,728 of record NC_068368.1, on the reverse strand, counting down.
AAAATAATTATGATTAAAAGATGCATCGTTTTTACACTTGAAAACAAACTTGCTTAGAGTTTATTAATTTTATTTTTTTTACATTTTGTAGATGTATTACCGGTATGCACTTTTAAGTGTACAATAAACTTTTGTAAGTTGTTTTTTAACGGATGAATCATGCACTGATAATGTATACATTTTGGCCGTGCTCTGTGAAAATTGAGTTTAATGCATGTGCGGAAAGTGTCGTCCCAGATTAGCCTGTGCAGTCTGGAAAGGCTTATCAGGGACAATACTTTCCGCGTTTATGATATTTTTTCGTTTCAAGAAAGTCTTTTCTAAGCAAAAATCAAGTCTAGGCAGAAAGTGTCGACCCTGATTAGCCTGTGCACACTGCACCGGCTTACCTGGGAGGACACTTTAGGCACATGCATTAAACCCCCTTTTCACAGAGTGAGGCTCATATTATTTTATCATTTTTTTTTAGTCCACACAATGATACAGGTAGCATATTTCTAAATTTCAATTCAATTCAAACCAAGTCATATTGCATCTATGAGTGTTGAAATAGTTTCACAGTCATTTATGTAGTTGATCAAAGAAATATACACAAGTTTTTTAAAAGGCTACATAAAATATACTCATGTAAATTGCGACTTGTTAAACAGATTTAAGCTTTGTTTAATATTAAATCCAATGAATACATATATTAATTTGTATAACCAATAAAGTTTCTACAATGAACGTTTTTTTAAATTACATCTTTCCACACTGGAGTTTCATTTGGAGAATCTCCTAAATTTCTAATCAGGCCTTTTCCCAAGCAAGATAAAAAAAGCCATGTATAGTTCATATGTAAATGTCTAAGAGTAAAATGCCCCAAAATAAAAAAATCAAGCCAAAATTATCAAACATGTCCTACGGGTTCATTTTAAAGAGGCCTTTTCACGTTTTGGCAAATGGACAAAATTTAAACAAATTGTTAAAGATTTTCAATTTTCTTTGTAGTTATGATATTTGTGAGGAAACAGTAAAATTGAACATTTTCCATGCTCTAAAATATCCATTATATGCATCTTTTGAAGATTTAAAACCTGAAAATTATTAAACGTTGCAACTTGAATCTATTAAATAATTTTAAGAGTTCTGTTGTTGTCGTTATATTTTTGGGAAACTACGAGGATTGCTTATATAAAGTATAAAATACATCGCTCATTGTATGAGCATGTATGGCTGAGTGGTCTAAGCAATAGACTTTTACTCCAGGAGTCAGTGGTTTGAGTCCTGTTGAGGGTTACTTTTTTTTTCTTTATTTAATTGTATTCTTGTTTTTTACTGGAGCTTTTAAGATTCAATGTTTACATATATCATTATAAAGCATTTAATGACAAACTTTAATACATGCTGAAATCTGTGAAAAGGCCCCTTTAATATGGGCAATAAATGTTTGAAAAATTAAGTCATTCGGGAGAAACAAGGTTACCAAAAACTTAAACAGTGATAGGAAGCTGATGCCAGACAAGTAGAATAGCTTGCATTTTCTTTGAAACGTTGAGATTAAAAGAAGGGGGTAATCATGTGACGATCAAGATGGCAACGTCGGTGTCAAAACAGGTACTTTTTGCAGTTTTTTTTTACCCTTTTTTACCTTTGTTTAATTTATAAATGCCACTCACTTGCCAGCTATGTCAGTACAAAACTGATAAGCGTATATTTCCTATATATATTCGCTTAATATCTCAACTTTATTCGCTATGAATTTTCTTAGCAGGAGCTGTCATTTTGTGATCCAGCTAAGAAATTTATAACGGCAAAAATATCCTTATTGGGCACGAACGTCTTGCCATCTTGATCATTACGTGATTAAAATCAACATAACATATTAATAAATAATTTAATATCAGTTTAAAGTGATCTAATATGACTAGAGTTGAATCTTCTTTACGCGAGTCGGCAGCTCCACTGCGCTAACAGTTAAAGGCCACATTCCACCAATAATTCCAGCCTGAATTGACACACCAGAGGCTACAGCCAACTCAGGGTCTATAGACGTGTTTGGCTCTTTCGCCAAATATTCCTTTATCAATTCCCTTACTTTCGGAATACGTGTTGAACCTCCAACTAGAACCACTTCATCGATATCCTCTCTTGTCATTTCTACAGCCTCTAACACTTTCTGAATGGGCTCAAGCACCTTTTTAAACAAATCCGCATTTAAATCCTCAAACAGCTCTCGAGTTATTTTCTCACTGAACGTTTTTGACAACGAGTGAAGCCAGAGTTTGATTTCGCATTCACGGGTGTTTGTTAGATTGATCTTGATGTCCTCGACATGTAGCAGGAGACCCTGTAGATCTTCTTTGTCTGTGAGGGGTGCCCCGTATCGCTGAACGATCACCTTTTTCAGGTACTGTAACAGTCTCTGGTTGAAGTCTTGGCCACCAAGTCTGTTGTTACCTGTCAAACATCACAGACAAGTTGTATAATATGCTGAGTTGTGTTTGTTGTCTTCTTGATTGTGGGCTAGTGTTTTATGCTAATAATTAGTAATTCTTGTGCAATTAGGCCATGTCTAGTGCTTTTCTTTAATGGCTATTGCGCCTATAATATATCCATTGCTTTGTGCTATGTATAGTACTTATGTGCTATGGGCCATATCTAGTTCTTTTCTTTAATGGCTATTGCGCCTTTAATATGTCCATTGCTTTGTGCTATGTATAGTACTTTTGTGCTATGTCTAGTGTTTAATTGTGGGCAATGTCTAGTGTTTTGGTGCTATGTCAAGAGCTTCTTTGCTATATCTAGTGAATTTGTGCTGTCTAATGCTTTTTTGTAATGTCTAGTGCTTATGTGTTATGTCTAGCGCTTATGTGTTATGTCAAGTGCTACATGCTATGACTAGTGATTTTCACGATGTCAAGGGCTTTTGTGCAATAGCTTTCAACATCTACTACTTTGTACCATGTCTAGAGCTTTTGTTTAATGTCAAGTGCGTTTGTTCTATGTCTTGTGCCTTTGTGCTATGTCTAGTGCTCTTGTTCTAACCTATTTTTTGTGTTGCTATGTCCAGTGTGTATGTGCTATGTCTAGTGTGTATGTGCTATGTCTTGTGCATATGTGCTATGTCTATTGTGTATGTGCTATGTCTAGTGCATATGTGCTTGGTTTAGTGTGTATGTGCTATGTATAGTGTGTATATGCTATGTCTAGTGTATATGTGCTATTTCTAGTATGTATGTGCTATGTCTAGTGTGTATGTGCTATGTCTAGTGCGTATGTGCTTTATATAGTGTGTATGTGCTATGTCTAATGTGTATGTCATATGTCTAGTGCCTATGTGCTATGTCTAGTGTATATGTGCTATTTCTAGTATGTATGCGCTATGTCTAGTGTGTATGTGCTATGCCTAGTACCTATGTGCTAAGTCTAGTGTATATGTACTATGTCTCGTGTGCATGTACTATGTCTAGTGAGTATGTGCTATGTCTAGTGTGTATGTGCTATGTCTAGTGTGTATGTGATATGTCTAGTGTGTATGTGCTATGTCTAGTGAGTATGTGCTATGTCTAGAGTGTATGTGCTATGTCTCGTTTGTATGTGCTATGATTATAGCTTTGTGCTGCTTCAGACTATTTTGTCAGGAACTCATCTGATATAAATAATAAACCTCATGGTTTCAGTTTTAAGTTTTCCTCCGACTGTTGCATTAAAAGTGTCACTTTGTTTTTATTATATTAAAATAATTTAGAATGTATGTTTGTTGATCTGACAATAATCAATACAATGAGTCTGATTCTTTAGATGAGGAATTTAAAAATGATATGGAGTAAATTAATTTGAATTAAACATTACTTGACATCTTCATAATTGAACTCATAAGTCAGGTCTGGATGAGCAAAGATAGTAATTCTAAATGTCTTGTTTATGTTATCTCTGACTGCTCCAAAGAGTGTGCTACAAAATCACGAAATTACCAGAGGTTATTAAGGAGGTAGGCAAGTAGAAACAAATTATTTAATCAGGCCTTTTAAACTTGTTCACTAACGGTTAACCATAAATATTAGCCTGGTGGAGTAAAGTGTGTAAAGTGTCTTCCCAGATTAGCTTATCAGGGACTACACTTTCCTCTCTATGGAATTGTGTGTTTAAAGGAGGTCTCTGTGGACTGCCCAGGCTAATCGGGGACGATACTTTATGCACATGCATTAAGACCACTATTCCTAGAGCGAGGCTTATTGTTCCTTACCAGACATGGCCTGGGTGAGGAACATTCCCCCCTGCACGTTGAGCAGGGACACGTCCAGGGTGCCTCCCCCTAGGTCCACCACGATCACGTTCTGCAGACCCAGGCGGTTGTGAAGGCCGTAAGCAAGGGCCGCCGCAGTGGGCTCGTTAATTATTCGCAACACCTCCAACCCTGTATAATTACAAAATGAGGTATATTATATTTTTTTATACCCAGGAAAAAAAGATTGTTGGCAAGGGAGGCTTCAGTGAGTTTGTTGATTATCTGCCGTGGTTCGGTCGATATGGTGTCCGCCTAGCGACAGTGAAGGTCATGGGTTCAACCCCACTGTGGGAGTTTTCATTAGATCACCCCCAAAAGACACCAAGTACTGGTTCTAGTCCCAGGAAACAGACTTGAGAGGCTGTCAATAAGCCTTTGGCTTTCCATGGAATTGTGAACAAATTAATAGGTTTAAACCTATTTTTGGCAACACCTCCAGTCCTGAAGAATTACTCAAAGGAAGAACAAGGGACAAAATTGTAATAAAACCAGGTTTTCAATTTGAAAATAAAGTCTGATAAAGGGAGACAATTCAAAATGTGCATTGTTACCCCCTTGTGTAAGATTCAATATATTTTTACTCGTGGCGACCTTGATTTCAATTTAAAAAAAAAAGTATGATAAAAGGAGACCAACTCAAAATGTGCATTGTTACTGATCAAAGTTACCCCCCTTGTTTCAAAATAAATCTTTTTAGTCATGGCGACCTTGACCTTGGAGATATTGACGTAATTCTTTCGCGCGACACACCGTGAACAAATGTGTCAAATGATTTGAAAACCTCACAATGAATGACATAGTTATGGCCCGGACAAGCTTGTTCTGTCCGCCCGCCAGCCCGCCGACATTCGCCAATCTAATAAGCAGTTATTTTCTTCGGAAAACCTGGTTAAAAATATGCCAAATTTTCAATTTTGTGTGAATGACTCATATTGCAAATGACAGTGCAATCTCTGCTATAGTCAACATAAAATGCGGAGGGAAGCACTTCCCTTTTTCTAAAATGATTAAATTTAAACTATGAGTATGCTATATCAATGAAGTGTAAATGTTCGAAACACTTTTCATGCCAAATGATCATACATTCCTAGTTATTTGCTATTGAACATGGCTAACAATAGCTGCAAGAGGTATTAGTCACATTGTGACAAACATCTAATTAAGATTTTTATTGGAGTTGTTTTCAAAAGTATGTCGATAATTTACCTAATCTATCAGCAATCTTTCAAAAGCAAAACCAAAAACTAAATCAATACCATTTAAGTGCACATACTTAAGCAACCTCTTCAAGACATGAAAGAGAAAGACCTTTAGATTATTAATTTAATTAACATGCCATTGACTTCACAATTTCATTTAACCGAGATAATAGAACCTCATAAAACAAGTCTTATATTTGCTCTTTTAATGTTATGAAGAAAAAGCTGCAGCAAAACACAATTCAAATCACCAAAATTTGCTCGCTTGTAAAGATTAAAAATTTTATGAACAGCAGAGTAAGCCCTCCATTAAGGGTATAACTTAAACTTTAAATTATTTCTAAAACCAACCTGCTTATCAGGGCCAACACTTTGTTTTTATGGTATTTTTTATTGCAATATGCACAGGCTAATCTGGGATGACACTTTATGCACATGCATTCAGCCTGTTTTGATCCAGAGAAAGACTCATATCCAACTAACCTGCTAATACCGCTGCTTTCTTGGTGTGATTTCTCTGCTTCGCATCAAACTCTGCCGGGACAGAGAGCACCACTTTAAGTACAGGCGCACTAAGATTATTAGCAGCAGCCTCCCGAAGTGTTCCGATGATTATGCTGCCGACCTCCTCCGGGTAAACGTGTCGCTCTGTTCCGTTCACGAGGACGATGAAATAAGCCATACCGTCTTGGTCAGCAGCAATCTGGCATATGGAAACATGAGTTGAGTATAAAACCTACAGAAAAATCATTATTATATGGGGGACATACATTTTCTTGGTTTTATAGGTTAATGGATCAATGAATTAAACACAAACACATCCAAAAATGACCAACCAAAATTCCTTAATTTTTTCCAAATTCAGAAATCCAGAAATTCATGTACATCTAGTATGCACAAAAAGTCTATTTTTAAAACTAACACGAAATTACATGAGTTTACAGTATTTAAGCTTAATTGCATTGAATCTCAAGGCTAAATATGATTCTATTGGAAAGATAATTTGACAATTATTACATAATACACAAGATAAGTATTGATGCAAAGCATCAAAGGGCGTCGGGAATTTCAGTGTAAAAGGCACTCAATAAAGTTACATGGAACGATTTCTTTTCTACTGTAAATATCAATATATTGGCCGATTATTTTAAACAAAATAGAAAAAGATACTGGTATAACCATTATCTATGATTTTGTGTTATAACCCCCAAATAACCATTATCTATGATGTTGTGTTATACCCCCAAATAACCATTATCTATGATTTTGTGTTGTAACCCCCAAATATTTCATAGCTCATTTGATTTACATTGGTTTCCCTTGTTTTTTACTGCTGGCATCCGTGTGCAGTTTTCATTAATGGAACAGAACTGTGTAGGTTTTAAAAAATCTGCTTCATCTTGTAAGCGTTATTTCATATTTTTCTCAACTTCTCAACTTCAAGGGGAGATTATTCTGAACTTATTCTTACGTTGCTCATTTACGATAGGGGTTGAGTACTCATTGATATGAAAACACTCTAAAAGTTTTCATGTGTTTACGAACTCCCCCACCCTCTCACACATATTTATCATGGGCATAATAAAAACAAAAAATGGTTACAATAAAACAGCATATTTATTTAAACTAAAATGTCTTCATCAAAACAAAAAGTTAACATAGACACAAATAAAAGAATTTGATTCTACTGGGGCTCGAACATTGGGCCTCTCACATGTGAAGCGAGCGTGTAACCACTACACTACGGAACCGCTTGAAAAATCACCTTTTAACTAAGATATTTATAAGCTATTAATAGTCGGTTTAAATGTAAACCCGGAAGTTTAAACGCTGGATAGTGAGCGGGGTTAAAGGTCCATACCAAAAGGTCCATACCACTGGCACAGGTCATGCCTGCGGCCTTCTATATGTGGTTCTTAAAAAAACAACTTGTAGAAGGATAGTAATGAGACTGGGGTGCTGTGATGGTGCTCCTCATTGATAAGCGCCTGCTTCCTTTATCAAGACTCATTATTACAATTAATAATACGTGTCGCTCTATAGCGCCTTTATTAGTAACTAGGTGGTTGCTAGGATAGTGGAACAAAGAAGTTTGGTTTTTATACAAAACCAGAAAGTTTCACCTGTTCGCGTATTTGCCCAGTCCCTGTGATATTATTGCCCAGTCCCTGTGATCAGTTATTAATTAAAACAATTAGATTTGCATTATGGGCAATAAATGTTGTAGTAAATGTTATAGGCACAAATGCAGTATTTATCTACACTAATTTACACAAAAAATCACCACTATGCAAGATATTCTGACAACAAAAATATATACATTGATCCGTAAAATAACTTCTCCTCCTATAAGCGAAAAAAAACGTATAACATACTAGTGCTGCACTTCAGTGCGACGCCAACAAGTAATAGCATAACTGGCTTATCAAACATTGTCATAATTTAGAGGGGGTAACCATGTGACTAACAATATTGCAACATCTATTCCGAGACAGGTATTTTTTCGCGTTTCATACATTTATTACTTGTTTTAATATTTGTTCTTTATCTCAACTTTACTCACTGAGAATTTTCCTCACGGATCACAAAATTACAGCCCCCAATAAAAAACATAAATATGATATAAAAATGCTGATCACTTTCTTGCTGATATGGCTGGAAAGTGAGCAGCATTTAAACAATCAATACAAGTAGTAAAGGGTACTATATGACTGTGAAAAATACCTGCTTCTCCATGGAAATCGCAATCTTGTTTGTCACATGATTACCCCCTCTGTATTTAAATTAGCCAAGAACATAAAGGGGTATGATCATGGAAACACCCCACCCCAGAAGATGAAAGTAGCCACTTTACTTCTTTGAAAAGATCTTGTAAAAAATATATCAATTTGTAAAGAAACTTGGCACTCAAAAGGAGAAAATTGTAAGATGGGCAGAAAAATCCCCCCGTCCCCAAAACATATCAGGAAAACACCTTCGCAAACATCAATGGTATTTGTTATCAAAATGCAGTAAATACGGTGTCCTCTTAGCGACTGAGATGTCAAAGGTTTTATCCCCATAGAAGCGTTCTTAAAACCTCTCCCAAAAAAACAAAGTACTGGTTTGCCCAGGAAACATGCTCGGGAATGTTTAAAAAAGCATTAAGGCTTTCCATGCAATCAAGCTGAAATAAATAGGTTTTAACAAGACTATTGCCAAGCAATGAAAGTCCCCTACCGGCTCCACCATTGTCAGAAATTCCACCATTGTCAGGATATTTTTTTGTTGTTGCCATAGCAACCAGAATTTTTGACGTAGGAACAAAATGAAATGACGTGCATAATGTCCATATTGCCATCTATCCTTGTTGGAAGTCTCATTAAAAAAATATGAAGAACTTTTAAAGTTATCGCAGGATCCAGAAAACCACCATTTTCAGCAGTATTTCTAGTCTATTTGTTGCCATAGCAACCAGAATTTTTGACGTAGGAACAAAATAAATAAAAGTGCATAATGTCCATATTTCCATCTATCCATTTTTCAAGTTTCATGAAAAAATATGAAGAACTTTTAAAGTTATCACAGGATCCAGAAAACCACCATTTTCAGCAGTATTTGTAGTCTATTTGTTGCCATAGCAACCAGAATTTTTGACGTATAAACAAAATGAAATGACGTGCATAATGTCCATATTGCCATCTATTCATGTTTCAAGTTTCATGAAAAAATATTAAGAACTTTAAAAGTTATCGCAGGGTCCAGAAAAGTGTGACAGACTCACAGACTCACAGACTGACAGACACACAGAGCGCAAACCACAAGTCCCCTCCGGTGAAACCGGTAGAGGACTAATAAACTGCAACACACTAATCACCTTGAAGGAGTACCGTTCCTGGGCCTGAGCTATCTCCTGCGGTGTAAACACTTTGCCAATGAACCTCTTGGCATCATACAGGGTGTTTTGAGGATTGTGTTCCTCTTGGGCAACTGCATCATAACCCACCAAGGTCTGCCCTGATTCACTGAAAACAAAAATGGAAATAAAGTAAGCACAAATTATCTTTCCATTCATTTGAGCCACACTCTTGGAAAGCAAGGCTTACTGCAATTGATTAAAGTGTCGTTTTAGATTAGCCTGTCTGGTCTGCTTTCTGCGTTTAATGGGATCTTTTCACGCTTTGGTAAATTGACAAAATTGAAAAAAGTTGTTTCAGATTCGCAAATTTTCGTTTTAGTTATGATATTTGTGAGGAAACAGTAATACTGAACATTTACCATGGTCTAATATAGCCATTATATGCATCTTTTGACGATTTTAAAACCTAAAAATTATAAAGCGTTGCAACACGAAACGATTGAATAATTTGGAGAGTTCTGTTTTTGTCGTTAAATTTTGTGAAACTACGAAGATTGCTTATATAAGGTATAAAATACTTCACGTATATGTACTCGGCGATTACTTCAGGACTCTGGCAGGACTCCAGGGGTCACTGGTTCGAAACCTGGTCCGGGCAATATTCTTTTCCTTTTTTTAATTTTATTCTTGATTTTTTACTGGAGCTTTTACGATCCAATGTTTACATTTATCGAAATAAAGCATTTAATGAATAAGTTAAAAAATGCCAAAATCTGTGAAAAGGCCCCTTTAAGGTATTTTTTGTTTAAACTAGGGCTCTTCAAAGATAATCCAGTTGAGGTAGAAAGTGTTTTCCCTGTACAGTCTCATCTAGGATGACACTTTATGCACATGCATTAACCCCGGTTATCCCACAGCAAAACAAATTCTTAGAAAAAGCTTTTAGACTTACATATTAATGGCAACAGTTAGTTATTAATATGAACTTTGTGTTTTCTTAATTATAAGTAATGTTTTTTTACATCAAATCGATAACTTTGTCTCAACTCAACTCAAACAATTTTATTTAAGTAAATACAGGCCACCGGCCCAAAAATACACAATATAAACAAATTATATACAATCACATACATGAAGTTGCCTTTTAACTATTTTTATCCTTATTTAATCATACATATTTAGATAAATATATAAATACATACAAATTGATGTTGTTTCACATGTAGATATACATTGTACATATAAATACAAAGTTATGAATTGATGTTGTTTAACAGATGGTATACAAAACTTGCAACTTTATGGATAATTTCATCATTATTTGCTCCCATTAATGAATTAAAATCAGATATTGAACATCCCCCATGGTACCAATTAAAAAGATATTGGGTACAGATGTCTCTGTGTTTAAAACAATGGAAAAATGCAAGAAATTCAACATCAACAACATGTATATTATTGTTATCCAGACAAAAATAACATAGTCTATCATCAAATGGGATATTTAATTGTCTACCAATCTCAATATTTAATTTGTGATTAGAACATCTTAATTTAGAAAATGCAATTTTATGTTTAAATGGTATGCGTTCTAAGGTAAGATATCTTTCAGTATTTAGCATTTGTCTAGGTTAATAATGATGTTTGCATTTATCGATAAACCAACAGTTATTTCACTCCCATAACTCATTCACCAAGTTTTCCCCATGCACTATAATCAATTTGAATATTTCTGCTTTATTGCTATATCTAAAATCTGTTGTGTGCAGTTGTCTCATGCAGCAATGGAGTTTAAATGTGTATAACAGCATCTGCCTCAATAACCAAAAACATTACAGACAAGACATTACAGCTAGGAAAACCCATATTAAAATCATGTGTACTTTGTGTGAGCTCCAAAGTTCTGTTTAAAGGGGCCTTTTCACGTTTGGGTAAATTGACAAAATAGAAAAAAGTTGTTTTAGATACGCAAATTTTCGTTTTAGTTATGATATTTGTGAGGAAACAGTTATACTCAACATTTACCATGCTCTAAAATAGCCATTAAATGCATCTTTTGACGATTTAAAAACCTGAAAATTATCAGGCGTTGCAATGCGAAACGAATTAACAATTTGGAGAGTTCTGTTGTTGTCGCTATTTTTTGTGAATCTACGAGGATTACTTATATAGAGTATAAAATACATTTGTAATTGTATCTGGAAGGATGGCCGAGTGGTCTATGTTGTAGGCTTTTTATTCCAGGACTCCAGGGATCAGTGGTTCGAGCCCTACTGAGGTTTACTTTTTTTCTTTTTTTAATTTTATTCTTTACTTTTTACTGGAGCTTTTTAGATCCAATGTTTACATTTATCAATATAAAGCATTTAGTGACAGACTTCCAAAAATGCCAAAATCTGTGAAAAGGCCCTTTTAAATACTGTTTTAAGTTTCAGAGGTAAAACTGATGCAGGGGTGGGATGAAAATTTAGACACCTCAGTGGAGGAAAATATCCAACTTCCACTACATGGTTCCACAAAAGTCTTCATTATTTAACAAATATTTAAAATACGTTAGAGCTGTCTGTATGTGACACAATCTTCATACTAAAAAGGCGTGTTTCAGCTCAAAGGAGGAGAAACTGCAGACAGTATCATTTAACCTGAATGCGATCACACTGGGGATGCACTTGTGTTTGTCTTGAACGTCCAGTATATCAACTGTCCCTGTCACTGCCTGGTACACTCCAACACAGGAGAATGTGGTTCCTGTTGATGACACAATCAATGATCAATCATCAAAATACTAATATTATTGCATTATCATTATTATTATTATAATTATTAAAATTATTGAACAGTAATCAATGTTCGAACCATAGAAATTCAGCTCAGAGATTAATTCACTAAAGTTCAAGCAGTTAATTTACAATGCTTCCCTTTCCCTATTACAATTGAAATATAGAAATACTATCCTTCGTCAGTTTTACTTTCGGTGCCCAAGTGCAAACATGTGCTCTCATTATCGAGTGAATGGCTCAGGCAGCTGTGGCCAATATTTCAAACCATGGAAGTGACATGGAGGAGGACCATAAAGAATCGGTGGGTGGAGAATCGTCGAATTCTAAATCTACAAGGAAGCTTAAGTCAAAAGTAGATACACTGGAACAGAATGTTAATAATAGAATTAGTTTGTTGGAGACGAAAATTGACAAATTTTCCTCTGTGTTGGAAAAATTATTGTCCGCAACTTCTGAAAATGAAAGTCATTCGTACGGCTCTGCAACTGGCAGGTGTGTAATGCTTACGATGACTAGGACTGTTACAGGTGGAAACTGTTCACCTCAAACCGATGATGAACTGTCTTTACTTGTTGGAAAAGATGAAAGACAGGTTGTTTTGTCTGATGATGAGTCTTCAACAGATAGTCATATAACTGATGCACCGTTGTCACAGTCTACAAAATCTGTGTTGGTAGAATTATTTGGTGATGATTCAAAACCTGACAAGAAGAAGGGTATTGGTCTGGAGACTTGTCAGAAGGAATTGCTTGATAAAATTGTGCATTCAAGCAACCCTGAGAAATTGTCATCATTTCAAGAATTAATCCACTAAGGATTCTTTTCCATTGAGTGAAGAGTGTGATTCATTTCTCAATGTACCAAGTCTAGATCCATTGATCGAAACATTATTGGCTAAGAAACATGGTTCAAAGAAGGCTACATTTTCTAAGTCTGGGGCTTCCTTGGTCACTCAACCTTACAATTGAAAGGAATTGAACGTTCTGCCTATTCAGGACAGATAGCGGCAAAAATTGGCATTTCATCATTATTGTAAACTCAACAAGCACTAGGACAGTTATTGTCATATTTAAAGGACAGTGAACCAAATCTTGACAGAGCGGTACAAACAGTCAACAACATATTTGCAATGTCTCAAAAATCGCTTGATCAGATGACACGATGTTCAGCATTCCATCATATAGTGCGGCGTAAAGCAGCTATTGCTGATACAGGAATTATAGATTATATTGACAATTCTGATGTGAATTAACTGCTCTCAAATGATGGGGTGTTTGGTAAAGAATTTGAGAATCTTTTGAAACAACGCAAAGATAGAAATAAAAAGATTGAGGAATTGTTACCAGAATTGGAGAAAAAGTCTTCTTTGAAGAGAAAGAGTCCGTTTGATCATAATAGTTCAAAGAAATTTAGATCAGAAGGAACTAGGTTTGACAGATATACTACATATGATCCATTTCGAGCGGGTTCTTTTCGTTCTGAAAGAAGAACAGGTACTCAACAAAGACCATTTGAAGGAAGACCTAGAAGAGGAGGACCTGCCAGAGAACCATTCAAAAAGCCACCAGTTCCAGCTGGGCCAGGCAGTGGGTTCAGTGCTTGATGGCTCAGTAAGAATAATGTTGTACAATCGGGAGATACCTGTAGGAGGTCGCTTAAAACACTTTCTACCAAAGTGGAAACTTGTAACTCAAGACAAATGGGTTCTGTCAATAATTCAACATGGCTACAAACTAGAGTTTAAAGAGAAACCAAAATTTAAAGTTGTAAAAGAGACAAAGATCTCAGCAAAAAATTCAAGTATTCAAAACGAGATAGACATTTTATAAAAAAAAGATGTGATTATGACTGTTCCTGCCAGTCAGAAATTAAACGGTTTTTACAGTACACTGTTTCTAGTAAAAAAGAAAACAGGGGGGTATCGACCAGTTTTCAGGATTCTGGAATCAGTGGTAAGAACTTATTAAGTTCACATTTATCCAACCCTTCATTCAAATTGCGTTGGAATCTTCAGATATCCAAAATGTATGTCAAGCAAGTATAGTGATGAAATAAAATTGGAATTTTTGTATCAAAAAATAATTTTATGAATAATATGCTTGCTTGACATACCACAATTCCCTCCCTTCTGTAAGGCGCTTGGTCGCCTAAAAGAACTAACGAAGGATAGTATTTCTATATGAACACCGTTTACAAACTTTCGGTAGACTGGTTTCTGAATTTGGGTTGATTTTAATTAACCCAAAGAAAATGAGGGCGAGTTGTAGTAAATAAACCGAAAGTATCCAAAATGTATGTCAAGCAAGTATATTATTCATAAAATTATTTTTTGATACAAACATTCCAATTTTACAAGGTGATTAGATTTCACACGTTTTTTTAACATTTATAATTAGTAGTATTTTAAAAATCGGGCAATGTAGTGCGATTCAGCAAAGATTGATTCGTCCAAAAATGTACAAACACATACATTCTCAACCCATTTAAAAACGTGAGAACCTTCATAAGTTGTGGCATGGTGTAGTTTTAAAAGCATTCCGATGAGTTTTTCGTGTGTGGCGAGAAAATGTCCACCCATTCAATCACTAACGGCATCAAACAATTGTGTACAACATACATTAGATTCTGCATGCACAAATATATTGGCTTCTTGCCGAGGTAGTAGATAATTTTGCATTTTTCCAAAAGAGATGGAGCCAATGCTTAGGAGGTGGCGTTAATGATAGGAGGTGGCGCCAATGCAGGATGTATCAATTAACAGTCGTATAACAATGGCATTATCACATGACGTAGATTTGATAGATAATGTTAATTGTTATATTAAATTTATATTAAATTTATTTTTCAACGAACATACCCTATCTATAATACAAAAGATGTAGTTTTTTAAATATATATGTGATCAACTCAATTAAGAAGTCACCAACATGAATAAAACATATTGCATGATGTATACAAAAAATGTGTAATACTCAATGAAACCAATACTTAATTTTCAACATTATCAAAATAATGCATCGACATCAATATTTGTATTCAGTATGATAATTCACAAAACAAGTATAAGATAACACTTATTCTTGAAACTTGATTTGTGGCCGTTAATCCCAATACTTAATTTACTAAAAGACCAAGGTCAACAAATCTTAATTAGGTTCGTTTATATTGTTTTTCCCACTATCAACCCCCAAAAAATGAAGATAGCCTGGTATTTTTCCGTTAACATTTTTGTATGATACATGTTAAATGTTGTTATCTTACAAAGACGAACATTTAAATCCATCAATACATTATTAGAAAACTACTTTTTCTAATTGAAAACGCACGCAATGCAAATGTGCTGAAGTAGTCAACTTACAAAACATAATGTAAGTCCTGTAAACACAATAGAAACTATAACATAAAATATTTCACTTTAAAAAATAGCTATAAATGTGCATTGGCGCCACCTCCTAATCTGAGCGCCACCTCATTGGCATTGGCTCCATATCTTTTTTTGAAAAATGCAAATTTATCTATTAGATCGGCTAAAAAGCGATGTTTTTGTGCACGCATTAATTTGTACAATTTCAAAGCAATCGTTTTATGTAATGAGCAATTTAATTGGCAGGAATTTGCTCGTCACACAGGCAAAATACATGTACATCAATTTGCTTTTACGAATTCTACCATGCAACAACTTATAAAGGTCCTCATGTTTCCAAATGTGTTGTAATTGTATGTTTGTGTACATTTTTAGATGAATTTATAATCGCTTAATCGCACTACATTGGCCGATTTTTTTAAATATTGCGAAATGTTTTGAAAAACATTTTAAAACTAATCACCCTGTAAAGTTGTCCATTAAATTTCAAAACATCCGGGCCTAAGCGCCACCTCAGAAGTTGCATTGGCTAATTTATTAATGCATCTCAAAAAAGAGGTGGCGCGCGTGATTAACGGCTGTGCCTGACTTGAAATGTAGTTTACCAAATTAAACATTACTGTATTTAGGTCATTATAATACTCTTTTTTTTGTCTACCATTGTGAGTCAATTATTGAATTAATCAGATTTGTAGCCATTTACCAATGTTTAAATGAGCTGGAAAACAGAAGATTTATGTAGTTCAAATCTCATGAAATCTTATGAAAGAACCATTATTTTGTATTTTTGAAGTCCTCCATTAAATACTTTTCTATTGTTTTTATTTAAATTGTCAAGCTCAGAAGCAAAGTGAAAATGGCTAAATGCAACCAGCATAAAACCAGAACTTAATACTGATTTAATACTGTTTGCTGCTCATAAGTAAAGAAAGGTATTATATTTAATGTGATTTTCTCAGGGACTAAAAAATACTTATCTAAGTGGTCAAGGGTAAAACTTTACCTAAATCTATACCAACAATTTTTGGCTTTGGAGGTGGAAGATATTTTTGGGCAAAGAAGCCAGCCAAAAGAACAGCAAGTATGGAAGACCCTGAAAATAAAAACAAAGACTTTTGATATAGAAACAATCATTTTGAATAAATATAACAAAAAATAAAATAGCCAACTATTACTCTTCTTAACAAAAATATGTGAACCATACACAGTGTATTATACAATTAAAGGAAACTGAAAGGGATTTTTAAAAAACTGAAGATTATGGATGATGTTTAATCCCTTATTGTCATAGTATTGGCCCTCCTCATAGTATCGTGACTTTAACGAAAAACCCTCAAGAAGTGCTGGAAAGTTAATTTTTTCAATTTTTAGAAATTGTTATTTATTTGATGGTTATCCAGAACTCCAGATTAGGGCCGTACAGCCGTAAATACGCCTTTTTCATGAAGATTTACGCATTTATTTTTATAAACTGGACGTACAATTACGGCATTAATATCCATTTTACGCATTTACGAAAAAAATCTGACCGTACCGATACATCTGAGCCAGCCGGCGTGATTAGTTGGTTCCTAACCTAACAACGCTTTTCGTTAATTTAAATTACCGAAAAGTTGTAGACTGGGTTTATATATTATTGTCTATTCTGTCGCATGATTTCCTGTAACTTGTAAATCCGTCAAAAACAATATGTCTGCGCGCAATTGAATGCCGGCTTAACCGAAAGCGGTTCAAAACAACACTTTGTTGTCATATAATGACTACATACGGTGTCGTCTAACCATCCTGACATTTAATCTGTAAACCCAGAAAAAGACATTGTCGCTCCGATATTAAACAATTTGATTGCATCGGTGGCTTAAAACGTTAGAAAACACGATGGGAAACGAATGAGACAGTAAAATAAATGTTCATTTACTTAGCTTACTATTTGGCTTGTGTTTTCTTGTCAAGTAAAAAGAAGAAATAGTATTAGTCATTAGTTTTAATGTGTAGTTGTATTTCAGAGCTCCAGATAAGGATTTGTGAAATTAGTAACGGTACTGCCACTGACAGAAAGAAAAGGAGTAACGCTTAAAATCAATTAGTACCTGTACTAGCATATCCAAAAATACAGGTAGTACTGTACTACCCGTGTTCTTGGATATTGAAGGGTGTATAACTGACTTTACAGAAACATTTGCAGCAATTATAATAAATATATGTAGCTTCTTAAACAGTTACTGTATTAGGTTTTCCATTCTTAATTATGATGCTATGTATTTTTGGATATGGTAGTACAGGTACTAATTGATTTTAAGCGTTACTCCTTTTCTTTCTGCCAGTGGCAGTACCGTTACTAATTTCACAAATCCTTATCTGGAGCTCTGGTTATCCATGAATTGAATATAACAATGATCATTCTCATGATTTCCGGTGTTCATTAGGTCATGTTAATTCCAGGGTAGTGCTTCAATATTTAAATTTACATAACACACAATTATGCATAGTAACAAATCTAAGCAACCAATCAGAAGGGCTGAAATAATGATATCATGAGAACCAATGTACATGATACAGATTACTACAGAGAGCTAAATCTAGTAAGTATTTTGTCAAAACAATGTTGATATAAATACAGTTTGTGTTGTTATGTCCAAGAATATACATTTAACTACAGATTGACTCATAACACATGAGTGTTTTTGTTTTTGTCCACTTCCAAAATTCGTATGTATTCATTAACAGGGCTGATACTAGTATCACTACGGTAACCCTAAATGAACATGTCTATGTCCAGGTGAAATTTTGTTACATCCTTACAACTCTGGCTAATTTTCAGATGTCCTTTGACAGATTTTCAGACGGATCAAAACTATGCCTGATCAACTTCACAAAAGACCGATACATAGACTGTTATAAGTTTCACTATAAAGAAAAAAATGTGGAACGCTTATCGTGCACACTGTTCGTTATCGTTTTAGGCTCAAAATATTTTGTACTTGAAATAAAACCATCTTAATGACGATATTATCCGAAAATAAGTAATCCGAAAAACTATAATGCTACTCATTTTTGATCACTCTTCATCATTTTTAAATTAAATGAATGATAAAATTGTATGTAAATGTAACACTACCTAGAATTATAAAAGCTGATCCCATTTTTATTGTAATTAAATTACAATTTGTTTCATAACCACACAAAATCTGTTGAAGTTGTCAACACAAGGATGTTTTATTCATGAAACGTGTCCGAGATTTTCATTGGCTAACTCCTCCTGCCGGATGCATGCAGGTCACAAAATACTCCAATTCCTGTGTTATTTAAGCACAACTTCAACGAAACATAAATAAATCATTTTGCTATTAGAGACCCCTATATCCGTACCGTTGCTTAAAGATAATTCTAAGCCAAATTGATGTAAACTAGTAAAATACACTTCATGTGGTTTGCAAGAAAGAAATCGACACAATCAACATCGCTTCTTTTGAGGCCGTTTGCAGTGGAATGTAACCCATGTAGGCGAAAATATTCAGAAGAACTGAAGTTCCTCATATTTCAGTGATTTAGCAGTGAAAACCAATCCTTACCCGAGCAATATCAACAACAGATAAAAATAAAACAGCTATCTACACTGTAATCATGCAGTCGAGTAAAATATGTTGATTTATTTAGAGATCGGATTCCTGTGGAGTGATTGGCCCTCCTTACAGTTCTATTTATCATCTAGTTGACTTTGCAAGGATATTTCATATAAAAGGAATTAATAAGTTAACAAAAACAATAAAAACTATTTGAAAGTGCAATTCAAACAGTCGAACACTAGTTTTGATAATACATGGTTTTATCGGTTAAATATATCAGTAGCAAATAACAGCACATGTTTTACCTTGAATTAATCGACCGTTAAAACCATGTTTTGCAAGTAGCTATTAGATGCACACGCACGATAATTTTGAAATTATTTAGCAACCCCTCTCACTCAATCTGTTTCTGAATTTAGTCAAATAATGACTATTCAAGAAATTATAGATCCTTTACAAGGTACGTGCGCAATAACTCCTTGAAGCAACGAATATCTAACAGGTGCATCGACTCACTCACTTTCTTACAGATTGTCTCATCATTGATAAAATAATAACAACGTCATTGAGGCATAGACGCACTCGCACATTTACACACAAATATACAATACAATCACTCACTGGCGCACTGACACAATAACTAATGCAATTACTTATTCACGGACGCATCGATTCGCTCTCATACGCATTAACTCGCTTACTGACGCATTAAAGGAACCTTTTCACAGATTTTGGTATGTTTTTCGGCATAGCTGTCTAAGCCAGTTTTTCACCTTACCTGACATTTGTAAGTGCCCAATAAAATTCAAATACAATTTCTCGCGGCTAGATCCGAATGAATACACTTCATTTACTCCATTGGCTGATTTTAGCATAATTCCCCAGAACATCGGCAACACGACCGCGTCTTTGTAACGATGTTAAATGCGTGTTCAGCACGTATCTACTTTATCTCTTATAATAAGGCTTGAGGGATAGAACAGTTTCACACTCAACTAGTTAACGTCATCAATACAGTTTGTGTGTGCCCCTTTACATTTAGAAGATTTTCAGCGCCATAGTGTTTGTACTTAAAGGCTGTGTCCTCATATTTAGTTATTACTACCGTATTGCATTCTGTGATCATGTATATTTTAGATCATATAAATATTGTTGTTCCCTATCCTGATATTCTTTTTGACCAAAATACGTTAAATTATTTTTGAAACACCGAAAAAAAACATGTAAAAGTATAATGCTTTAAACAAACCATCGTTCCAGCAGTGGAATCGTGACCTCACTTTAATGCATTGCATTCCATCTCGCAAGGTATAAAGTTCAGTTCGCGGTCAGTGCAAGATCATTATATTAACTCTATCGCGTTAACCCAATGAACATGACCGGAATTAAATATCTTTTCTTTATTGCAGATATTCGTCGATATAATAACGGTATGTCAACACAAGTGTTTTTTATCCCCGCCGAAAAAAAATTCGGAGGGGGTATAGTAATAGTCTCCGTTCGTCTGTCCGTCCGTCTGTGCGATGGCAAGTAGGAGAAGTGCAGTGACTAAGAACCATAACTCTATATAACTTAGTTTATGAATTATCTCCCTGTATTTAATTTCAAAGTAATTTTTTGTCCGGAGCATAACTCTTAATCTACTGAAGAGATTTACTTGAAACTTGAAATATGAACAGATGGCAAGTAGTAGAAGTGCAGTTACTAAGAACCATAACTATATCTACCTAAGTTTTTTTAATTATTTCCCTTGATTTAATTTCGAAGTAAATTTTTGTCAGGAGCATAACTCTAAATCTACTGAAGGGATTTACTTGAAACTAGAAATATAAACAGATGACAACTAGGAGAAGTGCAGTGAACATGAACCATAACTCTTTCGGCAGTAGTTTTTGAATTATCTCCCTTAATTATTATTTTTTATTTATAACTCCAACACAATATAACTCATTGATCCTTGAAATATAAATATATGACACAGGTGCCATGTTTACAAATACTATTCTACACTCTATAACAAATGTTGTCATACAAGCAAACACATTTCGGCGGGGATTTGACACTACTGTGACAAGCTCGTTGATAAGTACTAGTTTAATTAATTTAATAAGCATTATTCCACCATAGCGACCAATTTATTAAGCATGAGCGCGATGATTAACGATACTATTAACAATCGAATCAAATAACTGTGTCCGAAAAAACACTAATACATGTCTGTTCGAAGAACGCGCGTATTAATATTTCAAATATGTACGGTTAATTCGTTTGTGGCCATTGCCTCGTATATTGTGATTAAATTTTCATTCTTCTTGTGTATTTCTGTTCTATGTATATAGATATGTGGTAAATACTATCTAATAATGCGGACTATGCCACGAAATATGGCGCAACGTAATTGATTTGCATGTGATGTTGATAAGAACTGCGCAGAAAAAGGCATTTGTTGTCTCATTGATATAACTCTTTATCTTTCATCAACCACAACCACAATCACCGCCGTATATCTTTTTTTAAAGATATTTCTTGTTAAGTTTGTCATTAAATGCTTAAAAGGGGCCTTTTCACTCTTTGACAAATTGACAAAATTTAAAAAATGTTGTTTTAGATTCGCAAATGTTTGTTTTAGTTATGATATTTGTGAGGAAACAGTAATACTGAACATTTACCATGCTCTAAAATTTCCATTATATACCGGTACATCTTTTTAACGATTTAAAAACCAGAAAAAATTATAATTAAAGCATTGCAACGCGAAACGATTGAATAATTTGGAGAGTTCTGTTGTTGTCGTTATATTTTGTGAAACTACGAGGATTGCTTATATAGAGTATAAAATACAAAATTCATTGGAAGAACACGGATGGCCGAGTGGTCTAAATGGGATATTTTGTTTACTCCAGGCCTCCAGGCGTCAGTGGTTCGAGCCCTGTTGAGGGTTACTTTTTTTTTTTACTGTAGATTTTTAGATCCAATGTTTAAATTTACCAATATAAAGCATTTAACGACAAACTTCAATACATGCCAAAATCTTTGAAAAAGCCCTTTAAATTGATAAATGCAAACATCGGAACTAAAGAGTTCCAGTATAAAACAAAAAATAAAATTGAAGAAAGAAGAAACTCCCAGGCTCAAACCACTGACCCTTGGAGTAAAACTGTAGCGCTTAAAACACTTGGCCATCCGTGCTGAGACAGTAAAGAATTTATTTTATACCTATTACAGTAAATCCTCGTAATGTTACAAAAGGAACGACAACAACAGAACTTTACAAATTATACATCATTTCGCGCTTGTAACGCTTTATAATTTTATAGTTTTTAAACGGTTAAAAATGCAAATAATGGATATTTTAGAGCATTGTACCGTAAATGTTAAATTTTACATTTTACTTACACAAAAAACATAACTACAACGAAAATTTACGGTGGCATAGAGGTGACATTCACTCCTCTTTATTTAATTGCACTCTTCCATTTTCTATCTCGTGGCCTCGACTTAATTACTAACGTTCGTTAATCACTGGCTCCACATCTAATAAATAAGTGACGCACAGTGGTGCTATTCATGCCATGTTTTGAATGTTCTTAACAGTTACGGGTTGAAATGTTTTGTCATTGTAGGCATTACCCCAAAACAGTACTTTGCCGCCATTCGCGGTGAAACAGAATAAACGTTTGTATGCAAGATCTGCTCTTCTTTGGCACATAACGGAACGCAGGTGGGTTCGGAATATTAGACCGTCAACTTTTCTTCAAGTCAGCTTTATTTTAAAATGCAACTTAGATCACTTGTGATGCAATATAAGTTATAAGTAAATGTCATTTGTAACAGCAGGTGAACAATACGATACGCATGTCGTTCCTAGAAGAGGCTGCAATGGCATTGCGACCGAGGTCATGGAGACAGAAGACACGCCTGTTGATGAACATGTATTGTGCAACTTTCCATAATTTCTATATATATTTACATACAGCATTCATAATCTTCAACTTCAACTATTGATGTTACTTATCCTGGGGTACTAACGTCAGTGAAATTATATCTGAAGAGGAAGACATCAGCCGTGGTTGCGATATTAGCCTTACAGTACATACTTCATTCCAAGAAACAAGATAAGCACTAGAAAAGTAAGTTATAATGGGGGGGGGGGGTTAAGTTCTAATCGTCTGACTCGTTTATTACAGGTGATGATCGATGTCGTTTTCCTACGATACTTACCCCATGTGATTAATTCCAGGTCCCTTAAAGACGCCGCGCCTACAGAGTCCTACACAGAAGATACGCCTGTGACATTTGAGGTTGTAATAGGCGGATCGAAGTGATTTAAAGACCTTCTATGCGACAGCATCGGCTACACATACGTCGTCAAGGTAAGTTATCCACGCATAGTTCAATATGTGTGCATATCTTTTATGAATACTTGCCCATCTCTAATACGAACCGTTTGTTATTTTAGGAGCGACATATTAGCAGTACTGTTTGGTGGTGCAGTGTCCGGAATAAATCAAATAAATGTCCAACACGTGTGCGGCAATGCAATGATAGTTGCAGCCGACTTAACCACAGCCACTCGCCAGTCCTTTCAAAAAAGAGTCCAATAATTATAACTCAGAAGGTATGTGCTTGTTAATTTTTTTAATCAAAAACATGTAATGGTTGTTCTGATTGATAATGGTTCACGTCGAAAGAGGCTGTCATAAAGTTCACCCTCTACATGGTACGATATTTGTATCTTCGTGTATTTGCAGGCCACACAATGTGCTAGTCAACAGATCTTCGCCGCAGAAAGTTGCATTTTGGAGACCGCGGCGAGCGATATGCTGACATCAACAGACATCGAGCACCCAAATCTGGACTACATCATGCGGGTTGTGAACAGAAAGAGGCAACGTCCAGATGACCCACAAGATATGGACTTTGAGGTATTTCATTATGAATTAATATAAACTGATGATAATCTTACTTTAAATAAATTTACACATCCATCGCTTGACGGAGATTTTTTCATTTTTAGTTAAAAGAGAACTTCCTGCCGAAAGTTTTTTTTTAAGAATACATTCGAGTTGACGGGAGGACCCACATAATCTTCGCCACCGACGAGCAGTTGAGCCTCCTTAAGACCTTCAAGTGATGGTATTTGGACAGTACATTTAATATTTGTAAATCATCTTTAAGAAACGACGTATGTGAGATGTATAACATACTGATTATCGTTTATTTTCAGATTGTGCGAAAATCTGATGAGTGTACACGCTTTATGGGGTCGAGGCGACTGAGCAAAACAGATCTTCCTCGTATTTGTGTTGATGTCTGGCCGACGAACAGTCGATTACGTCAAGATTCTGCAGGTTAGCATTTAAATTTCTAGTGACTTGAAATTTGAAAAAAATTGAAACTCGAGTGAATTAAAACGAAATTTAAAAATGGGAGTAATGCTCACATTTTTGAAATATTGCAATGTGCTACTCTTGTCTTCAGAAAATTGGCTGTATGTTGTGACGGGAAGTGGAGATTGACGAGTTTGTGGTGGACTTCGATAAAGCCATATGGAAGGCCATACGCCTTCGGAGAGGACGCCAAGATATATACATGACGGCGCCAAGTGCAGGTATATCTTCATGATATTTGCTCAGTTTCCTATTTATTTAGACGACTTAATTATATATATATACAATTAAGTCGTCTAAATAAATAGGAAACTGAGCAAATATCATGAAGACGAATTTCATTTAATTGTTACATTTCTATATTAGGCTAAGGGGCTCGCTGCCGAGAATGCAATGAGACGGGAAACGTACTCATAAATCAGGAAACTACTGTACGTGTCTGTCTTTTCTACCGTCAGAACACATATCTTAGGTATTCGACTCTCTGGTGGAAATTGCGCCTTGTCGTTTCGATGGACTGTTGAGTAACATAGGATCAACTTGGTTTATGTCTTCGACTTGGCATGTGCCATGCTGGTCGGTGTTTGGAATGAGTATTCGAACGAACAATGATGTAGATGGTAAAACAATTCTCAATTTATGAACTCAATTTATCACTGGGGGCTGACGAGGTCAAAGCGTAGTCCGTTTCGCTACGACGTCGAGTATATGTTTTACTACGAAAACATTGTTTAAATACACATGACATCGAGAACGGATTAGTCGAACATTGTGTTTAAAACATGTAAGATTATGATTTTGTAATAGCAAAACTCTGAATTTAAGCACAATGTCATTTCATAGGTCTGTTACATCAAATTATAATCCAAGATGTGTCTGGTTTATGCAGTTAAACATGAAATATACCGACTTGTAATTTCTTTCGAAACAAAGCATTTGAATAATTAAAATATATGTTCTTAACCTGTTTTGTACTTTAAAATGTGTAATGTACACTGAATCAAAGTAAAATGTTGTTTTATTTCATTTAAGTTACCGTAATTGGCTATTTTAACAGAATAACCACCTTATGCATTTCTTCAAATCAAAATAATTCGATTTTAGCTCAAAATAAACTTAAAGGTTGCAACTACGCGCATTTGTTATTAGTTTGTTATTGAAAATAAGTACCTACCATTACTGGATGCTCCGTTCTCTAATCCATAAACACAAGAAAATATGAAACTCGCCTGATTAAGTAGTGTATTTACACCATGTTTTCGTAGTAAAACATATACCCGACGTCGTAGCGAAACGGACTACGCTTTGACCTCGTCAGCCCCCAGTGTTTATAGCAACGTTAAATTCTACATATCAATATATCTCCATCAGTTTACTTCATAGTGAAACTTACATGCTGACAAGGGTTATATGTGCGAATGTTTTTATGATGGTTTTATGCCATTGTTCATATAAATTTCTAAGTACAGACGAAACTGTATCTTTATTTCAAATTTAATTTACCGGTAGGTTGGCACATACGTCTCAGTGGGAGTGCGGGGACTGCCCCTCATGTACCTTCCCATACGTCTACTGTCGGACGAGGCAAAAATGCGCTTAGGCATGTTCAGCTGGCTATTTAGCTTCAAGCTATCCGCTATCATCGACGCCAGCAGATATCAATGCAAGACCAGATACATCCCAGCAAACAATCTATATGGGACCCAAATGGGTCCCATGTGGGCACCTATATGGGCCCCATGTGGGCTGCCAACATGGGACCCAGATGGGAAGTGCAACCGGGCTCCACATGGGTCCCATCTGGGCTGCCCCATGAAAGTATATGGGGCAGCCAGGATGGGACCCATATGGAGCCCGGTTGCACTACCCATCTGGGTCCCATGTTGGCAGCCCACATGGGGCCCATATAGGTGCCCACATGGGACCCATATAGGTCCAACATGGGCATCCCTTTTACTCAATATGGGCTACATACGGGTAGCCCTTTTACTCAATATGGGCTACATACGGGCAGCATTGTACTAAATATGGGCTACAAACTGGTAGCATTGTATTCAATATGGGTACACAGAGCCTGTAAAATTTGGGACAACGCATTAATGGAAATTCAGGTGATGTTAGAAATAATATGTAGGCTGCAAACATGAAATACTGTGTGTTCAAATTGAACATCAGACAAAAGATTCTTGTACATGTACTTTCCATTTCATTTTTTTAAAATGTTTTATCTATTTCTTCTTGCTGGAACAGAGTGATATCAAAGGGTTTAAGAGCTTAATAGCATTATCCTGCAAGAAATACAAGGTTTTTGTTAAGACTTAAAAATTTATTAAAGTACTCTCAACTTTTATTCACATAAAGTATTACACACATATACATGGATTCATACATACATAGCAGGAGGATCCCACGTTAACTATTCTACCAGAAAATTCTAAAATAATATGGTGATTCCTAACTTTTTGAATGTAACATCAGCAAAAGTATTTTACATAAAGTAGCTAACGAAAACATGTTTCTATCTAATGTTCTATCTGCATGGAGTAATGTTACTCATAATATATAAACCCAAACCAACAGTATTTTATGGAACAATAAAGACATAACTTCAAACAATAAGACGTTTTTCTATAACATTATATATGTCGACCAGTTATACGACTATAGAATTAAGGACTTCTATTATTTTTACATATACAGAATACCTTCAAGTATTTTCCTGATTTACTACACATTACTACAAAACATACCCATGCATATTAAATCTTTAACCAATACAAATAACACACCATGTACTCAAAGAACATTCGTGGAAAACATACTTGCAAGACTAAACAAAATATTTTATAAACTACAAATTAAAAACCCTGCAAAAAAATCCAAAACTGAAATAAATGGCAAATCCTTTTTCGAGAACAAGTCCATATTATTATCTTTGATATCTTCATACATTCTAGTGTTTTTCGTAATTGCACATGATATATATATATATATATGTCTTTTAAAACCTTCAAAAACTGGAATGCTGTTTCTTCTTTTGCAAAGGAATATATACTGTTTCATTTCCAGATAAAAAAGATTGTTTGCTTTCTTAGAAGATGAGCCTTAAAGGAATGGTTTAGGATTAATGGAGAAAAAACTGTCAATTACATTTACAACATTGCTTAATATATTTGATAAAAAAGCTTGAACTATGCAGCAGTCCTAGAAAAGATGGATCGTAGCTTCATCACCAAGATGCTATTCAAACTCATCCATTTGCTCAAATGTTCCAATTGGAAGAATGATGTTCTCTGGCAGTTGCATTGGCTCGTCATCAGTAGCTGACCTAGCCAAGAGCTGCTGCAGCATCCGCTTCATTTCCCTGTTCTTGTCTCTCATTGTTTCCAACACCGTTAAAATCTGTGTAACTGCATCTGACGACAAGAGAAAAAAACAACTGTACCTAAAATTATGTTGACAATAATATATATCACAGCTGGGTCAGATATAAGTATATCGGATGTGTGCCGATATAACGGCGGCGGGCCCGATTTGTCCCAACAGCTGTTGTACAGCTAGGGCTGATTATAGCAACTTGCACCTATATGCCCGTCAACGTCAATCTGTTTCTTTTATTAGTAGAAGTATGTATTATTATAGATCACTAAATGACTGTGTATTTTATATTTTTTAAGTTGGATTATCTGTTTACATCAATTATTTATGTAATTAACTATCAGGTATTTTATAAGCAGTAATTCCAAAACTGAAATAATTTTAAGTTAAAGTTTCAAGCACAAAAATCAGTTACTTTGTCCTATGAACTGTCTTTGGGAAGGCTCTTCAGCTGCCTGGACCTAATGGGAGTGACCGGCCTCTGTCATGCACTGCTGGACATTCCTTGTAAAGACGATGTTGGCAAACGAGGCGGTGGTGAATATTTTATTTTCTGAAATAAATTTGTACAATAAACATTACGAATTTAATTATTTCTTAATACACAGACTTTTTTAACATTCTGCAAATATGTGTTTAAATAATCCTAAAAATTTGTCCACAGGCAGACAACCTTGGCTTGCTTGCAAGTAATCAAAGACCTATAAAAAAACATTATATTATACGTCTTTGATGCAATACGTTTAAATTAATATTATCAATGTATGAGATAAGTAAGATTCTCATGCATTAGCATGATTACTAATTAAGTGTTCCATTTTTTCAGACATGCGCCTGTCTGCTATAAATAGTTTGTATTGAATTTTGGGCAGAATCAAGTTGAATTAAGCAGTTTAACTAAGAGATTGATCTATGGCGACAATCGAACGTAACGACTTACGTCGCGAAAATACATGGCAAAGGCAAAGCGAATAAAGAAATCTAATAATTTGCAATTCAAATTATTAAACACACAAGCATTCATTGGAGTTACAGATAAATAAATAATGCGTGATCAGCCATATATATCTGATTTCAAAAGAAATATATAATTACGTGTTTAATATCACAATTTAACAAATTACCGTTTCGAGTGTTTTTGTTTTGAATGCGAGGCGAGGCGGAATTAACATCTGCGCATGCGCATATTATTTAAATACTTTATTTTTCTGCGCGATTATTTAAATTAAAATTATCTCTTGAAAATAACTACATATTAATCATAGTATATACATTATTTAAAACAAAGCAATATCAAAAACAGAATTTTCAAAAAATGTGCGCCCGATAGCTGATTTTGTACTTTGTTGGGCGGCCCAAATGGGACCCGTATGGGACCCATATGGACTGCATATTATTTGCTTATGCATTGATTTTATATTTTGGGGTAAAATATTAGCAGTTGAGATCAAGTTTGTCATACATACGTTTTAAGAAATGAGTTTTTAATCAAATAAATAAAAGTTTATATCTTTATCCTGATAGCGCAATAATATGGGACCTATATGGGACCCTTAAGGGCATTCCCATATGGGCTAACCCATATAGGTCCCAAATGACTCCCATTTGGGCTTACCCATATGAGTTTGCCCAGAAACAGCCCGGTAGCTGATTTTGTGCTTTGTTGGGCGGCCCAAATGGGACCCATATGGGACCTATATGGACTGCATATTACTTGCTTATGCATTGATTTTCTATTTTTGGGTAAAATATTAGCAGTTTAGATCAAGTTAGTCCAGCATACGTTTTAAGAAATGAGTTTTTAATCAAATAAATACTAGTTTACATCTTTTTCGTGATAGCGCAATAATATGGGACCTATATGGGACCCTTATCGGCATTCCCACATGGGCAAGCCCATATAGCTCCCAAATAACTCCCATATGGGACCCGTATGGGACCCATATGGGCCGCATATTATTTGCTTATGCATCGATTTTCTATTTTTGGGTAAAATATTAGCAGTTTAGATCAAGTAAGTTCTACATACGTTTTAAGAAATGAGTTTTTAATCAAATAAATACAAGTTTACATATTTGCCCGATAGCGCAATAATATGGGACCTATATGGGACCCTTGTGGGCATTCCCATATGGGCTAGCCCATATTGGTCCCAAATGACTCCCATATGGGCTTACCCATATGGGTTTGCCCAGAAACATCCCATATGGGACCCATATGTGCATGTTTGCTGGGATGTAGCAAGGTCAATTGTGGTCCATGCACAGGCGGTGCGAAGTTTCAGCAACAGCCCTGCTTAAACAGCTGAGCACAAAATACAAGCCCTGTGCTTGAACACATGTTTTAAAATAGAATGTAAATATCGTGTAAATATTGAAATAAAAACTAAAATAAAATTGTTAAAAAAAATGATAAAATACATAGATGCGTGTCTCCTGCCATTGTGTACATATTGTAAAGATTTGATATTGTGTGCAAATATTGAGTAAAAGTAAAATCTGCATCAAAAACATTTGTTTAACTGCATTTTTTTAAATATTAAAATAAAAATTAAAAACCATGAATACATCTTTTACCTGTGTAAATATGTGTCTGTTATAATTGTGCATATGGTGTAAATCTTTAAAAAATATTGTGTGAAAAAAGTGTTATTTTGTAAACATATTGCAATACAAAGATTTAAATTTACTCTGAAAGTGTTTCTCATTTTTGTGTATGCACAAATTACTCCTCTAGAACCCATTAACACACCAATAGTTTGAATAAGGTACGAGTTGACTTAGGTACGAATTGACAACAGTTTACTTGGCTACGAGTTGACTGAACACCCCTATTTCACTTCCGGTCAACTGAAAGCATGTTTGCTGAAATCTAGAGACTATTTGGTATTATTACATATTACTAAGTACATAGTATTATGCACTAAACGGCATTTGTAAGACTTGTATAGACATATTGACGTTTGTAAGTTTAGACTGTTGCTTAAATCACTGCCTTGACAAATATTTGCATTTAAAAAAAGTAGAACATTTCCAATATGGCGGGAATATTTGCCAGGTGACTTAAAATTAAAACGAAAGTAGCCTATAACATCATAGGATATAAGGTCGATTTACCCAATTTGTTATTCATGGTGAAGAATAAACGGGGTTTTCAGGTATTTACACAAGGGCTGGACAGAATGTAATCACACCATTAGGAACTTTATTTTTGTAGATATCTCGAGTTATTAAAATACAATTGCACAAATCAATAGTGCTTAATAGACTGTTTTTCTCGCAGTTTGTGCAGATATCTGAATAAGAATTAATTCTTGATTACATCTGAAATCGGTTACAAAATTTCATGTTGCGTAAAACAATTGTGTACAAAGAATGTTGTAAAAATGAATTTTTTGTACAAGAACACACGTTTATTAAATAAAGTAATTCTGATGTTTTTCACATTCCCATAAGCAGCATAAAGATCTGTCTTTTATGCACAAGTTGAAGTTCATAAGAAAACTTAAAAAAAAAGTTATTTAAAATAAAGAACCACTTACCGTCTTGTATTAATCCATTTAAGTTAAAAGATGGAACCCCAAAAAGTAGCGTGATTCTGCACCACGGCTCGAAATTAACACCCGCAAAATGCCAGTGAAAAATACCAATTGCGAGTTAAGATTTAAGCCACTAGTATTTTTTTGCCAGTAAAGAAATAGTGAAAAAAAAATTTGCTAAATGGGCTCGACGTCGTGAACGCTAACCCGTGGTCAATTTATAGAATGTCCGAATACCCGTATGCAGAAGCGCACACCTTGTATGTAGACTGGTATACTTGTAGTACAGATACACAGATGGTATTGCTACAAATTATGTCAAACAGTCGACTATTCACACATATTTATTGAACTTGAAAAGACATGGCGTCGAAGCGAAAAATAACTAGTTTCTTTTTGCACACAGACTGAAATAACAATACGAAAGATAAAGCAAAGTTAACCGTTGAGTAAGAAAAAAATTGAAATTAAATCTTTCTACCAAAACAGTGAAACAGTGGGAAAAAGGACTTTATATAAAACTAAAATTTGCGAGAATGTTTTTGAATTTGCGAGTTGGTATTAAAGCTGCTCGCAATGTTTTGCAAGTGGTAAAAAAAGTTAAATTCGAGCCCTGTTGCACCCTTAATTCTAGTTTTAGAGACAACGGACTGCTGCATGTACTGGCAGTAGATTAAATTACTGTTTGTTTTAAATGAATGATCGCTTAATATGGGAGGAAATAGTTTTTATGAGAAGTTTAAATTGCCTTGAATCAGTTTACTTGCAATAATCCAACTCCCAGCTTTTGACTCTCTGGGTCGCTGAAAGTTGCAACAGACAACAGCATTTTTCATGAAAACTCTGCAATCCAGGCCATGGTATTTAGTTTTATCAAGAAGAACTTTGAGCTGTCGAATGATTATGTAATCATAAAAGCTCAAAGCATTCAAGAAGAACTATAATTTCCTTGACCAAATTGCATTTTGTGGCTTGCACATTGATTTATGTCCTCACGTTTTTTCCTTCTTTATAATTTACCAGTTACAGCCTTTTCCCAATCAAGTAAAAGTTACATAAATAAAGTTTTCGCACTGTCCGTCTGTCTGTCACACTTTTCGTGTCCGCTCTCTAATTCAAATAGTTTTCATCCGATCTTTACCAGACTTGGTCAGAAGTTGTATCTAGACAATATCTAGGTCATGTTCGAATATGGGTCTTGCCGGGTCAAAAACTAGGTCACGGGGGTCACTTAGTGCATTTCAAGGATTTGGTATTTAGGTTTCGAAAAATGCTCATAACTTCTTTCAAAGCATTTATAGGGGCAGTGTCCAACAAATCCATTGCCCGGAGCCCGAGGGCTCCCAAAATTTTTCATCGGGCTACTGAAATTTTCCAGCTCAAGCCTGCTGGGCTACTTTGAATCTATAAGAGCGGTAGCCCGTTTTATTGACAGACATACGTAGAATAAACACGCTGACCATGTGTTTGTACACTGTGTATTGCTTATAATCCGATAACAAAGTGCAATCAATTATCTAATCAGTCACCGATCACTTGCGGTAATGTCGATTGTAAACAGTAACAGTGTATTTTAATCATTAAATCAGAATCAACTTTTGTCGTCTGCAAATAATATAATGAGAGCCGGTTGGATAGTTTGCGCACATGATGCAACGTCATTTCGCAATTTGGACTTCTTTGTTAACCGCAACAATGAGTAAAAGTGACGTTTTTGATGTCCAAGGACGCCGAACATTATATGAATCAAAACAATAGCGGATTCTTCAAAACGGTAACGAAACCGAAAATGAATATTAATTACAACGGTGTGAACGCGGTTACAACTAGTGCTGCAACAATATACCGGTATATCGGTATACAGAGTTTTCCCTAAGAACCGGCCGCCGGCCAAATTGACCGGTTCAATCGATTTTCTGGCCGGTTCAAATGCTGGTAACAAAAAAAAATAATGAGAGGTTTTGCAACTTTGATCGATGTATTTGTTAAAGTTAAGAAAAGACGAAATTAAACAAGCAAAAACATCGATTTAACATCGTTTTGTTTATGTTCTTTATACTTCCGTGTGTACGTTTTACCGAACAAGTATAATTTATAACGGCGCTTCTCATTGGCTGATTATTTTGAGTACGCAAATAACTACAAAACGGCGCTTCTCATTGGCTGATTATTTTGAGTACGCAAATAACTACAAAAATCGTAACCACATGGTTTTCTCAAAATGAAACGAACCCTGAGAGATTTTTTCAGTGTGACAGCGCCTTCAAAACGTCAGAAAGGTTTGTATTGATGAAAATCTCGATGAAAATGCATGAAAGAAATTATTCAAACAATACTTTTAGTTGAATAAAGTTTGCAATGCTGTGTTAGCCAAATACACGTGTTCAAACCCGACCCCTTGATGAGAAATAAATGGCTTTGGCATAACCAGTAGCTTAGTTATTGACTTGTTTCAAAATTCATCGCACACTATGCACAGTATAATTATTTGGCACTCCCCTCACAAATTTTTTAAAAAATTAGAAAAATTCCCTAAGTGATACACAAAAAAACAAGTAATTTTCATCTCTAAAATTTCTGTCCAAACCCCCCCAAAATGCACCATTTTGCGTCTAGATTTTCAAAATTTTTCGGGGGGGCATACCCCGGACCCCCCTAGCAGGAGTGCCTTGCTTGGCCGGTTCAAATTTTTATTTGGCCTGTTCAAATAAAAGGAAGGGAAAACCCTGGGTATATATCGCAATACGCAATCCGCATATTGTATTGCGATACGATTTTCATCATACCGGTACGAATATTTATAAAAATTCATTCACATTTCGTCCAGAAAACAATCCGAAATAACGATATCAAGGTAAACAAAGCAAAGCGGTGTAAGTAAATTTTTACGTACAAATAGCATTCATAAAAGTTATTATACGGAGTATCGTTATTACATGGGAGCATTAGTTCGATGCTTTTGAACAGATTATCTTTAAATTAATTGCGCACAACTGTAAATGTTTCGTTCGATTCTGAATTGAGCATTTTTAATATGTAATCCGAATTTCGGAAACACGCTTCCAAATTTTAATGCTTACGCGACAATAAAAAATAGCGTCATATAAAAAGTGCTTTATCCTTTGTCTCAATAAAAAGCGCGCGAAAATTATGCAGACATGTAGAACGTCGCATGGAAAGTATGGGTGTATTTTGTGTTGTATAAAAACGGGAACATCACGTCAGAAATAACGCGTGTTCAGTGAAAACAAAAACGTCCCGGTTGGACGTTATTTCATCACATCTTTAAAAAGTAACAAATGCCATAATGTTTTTGATACTGAAGAAAATTTGCGAATGTTTGTGTTTCTTGTTATTCTTGAGCACATTTATAGTAAATATTTACCAGAATTTGCTTTAAAACTGGAATATACGGGATTATCAGGTAATTAGCGAGTTATAATTCTGGTACAAGTTAGCAATATATTGCGATATATTGCAATACGGGTTTTTGAACTGACAATATATTGCAATACGGTTTTTTGGCGTATTGTTGCAGCACTAGTTACAACGGTGTGAACGCGGTTAACACCTGCTAATTAGTTTGCATTGTCAATTAATGATTTGATTTAAGGAGCGACTGTTAATCGATAATCTCATATATGCCCGATTTATATTTTTAAAACCAAATTATGGGTCACGCAGGTTTTTTTTACCTAATATTACAGACGCCGAATATCGGCTTCTTCCCCAACCAAACTAGGCTGGTTTTTTTCCCTTTCAGAACCAAAAATTCCCCCTAAAAAAAAAAAAAAAAAAATTTTTTTTTTTTTTTTTTTTTAATAGAAAGATGTGTCTCATGATTATGATATCTCAATTCTTTTTCAATTTAATCTTGCAAAACGTAATAAATTATGAATAAAACAATGAATATAGTGCAAACATGTACAAATGTATTGTAATAGTGAGAGAGTAAGTAAACAAATCCCCCAAAAAGGGGAACGCCGCCAAAATTCCCACGCGCACAATTTTTCCCCAAAGTGGAAAATCCCGCGTAAAATTTCCCCCACATAAGGGCTAAAGGCCCCTTCCCCCACAACCCAAAAAAACCCCTGGGGTGGGTAATATAGACAATAAGAGTCATAAACACAAACGTTTGAAATTTTTGAAAGTGTCAAATGAATTTTGGCATATGGTTCTGTTTAAAGATATGATGAAATAAGCTCCCACAGGGGTTGAAGAATCCACTCGACCGCTCGCATATGCAAGTGAAGTTGACGGTTGGGCGAGTAAAATTTGTTAAATACTCGACGGACCGGGCGAGTGCTGTTTTTCAAGTTGAGAAATATAAATTCAGTTCAAGAACTCCTTCCACATCGATTCAAATTGCGAACAATTTTTCAAACGAACAAAAAATACGTTAAGTACACAAAGAAACTGCACTTTGATTTTGACAATGAAAAATTACGTCACGGGCACAGTAAAAATAATTCTCGAAATCGGCTGCGCTCTTTTCGTCGTTGTCAGTGCTCTTAGCTAATCGATTAAAAGTGAATAAAACTGTTTAATATATTGGTCATTGCATGAATTGTAATGTAAATATCAATGAAACAATAATACATCACTGGTTAATTATAATACTTCTTATATTTAATTAAAAATAAACAGAAAAAAATAATTATTAAACAGAATAATTTCGAATTGCGTGATCAGAAGCCTTAGGCAAAATTTACCATATTGTAACCGTTTGTCAATCAAGCGTGTCTTTCAGTAAAAGTTCGTCTGAAATATTAAAATGGAAAAGGGTTCTATTTTAAAATATCTGCAAGGTGATGGCGACAGGGAACAGAAAGAATTAGAAAGATCGTGAAGCGGAAAGAATTGAGAAAAGGAAAAATGTAAGGAAAGCAAATATAATTCATCAGATAATGTAGATAATTTGTTTGCAGTTTAATCACTATGTTAAGTAGGTTTAGAAGGTTCTGCATTCTGGTTGATCATAACTATAAATATAGATATCTATTTTTAATGCAGGGCGAGTAGATTAAAGTGAAGGGCGAGTGGATTGTCAGGCCTACTCGCCCTGCAGGGCGAGTGGCTCTGAAAAAATTCTTCAACCCCTGTCCCAATCAGGACCGTTGTATTGCAACATGCGTAGATCACCTGACACTGTTTGCACGTGTCGTTTACAGCTATTTTAGGTTACAAATTCTTCATTATATAAATGAATTTCTTTGTCCAGATAAAAAGCGCACGAAAATTGGCGTGGGTGTATTTATTTGTAAATAAAAATTTCGTAGCAAGTACAACATTGAGATCATTTAATTTCCATTAAAAGTTTCGTTGTGAATTTTAACTTAAGTACTGGGGTATCTCGTGAATTTTTTGGCATTGACATTTCCTCTTAATAAAATATAATGTAAACACGCTGTATCGTTACCGTTACGCTGTATCAGTTCCTTCATTATTGAAACAATTATTTATTGTATACTGACTGCACACAAGTGTCGTAACATATGGATGCAATAGGTAAATTCGGACAGTACTTAAAGTAGGACAAGTAAATAAATGATTTAATACTCTCTTGATTTCTTTGAAACTCGGTATTTGTTGTTAAAAAGGGCCATTGCATTAATTAACACCATAAGAGTCCACAGTATTGATCATCTAAACGCTTTATTTACGTTTCCGACTTTACGTACTGTCCGAATTTAAGTACGCATACATGTGCACATACATTAAATATCTACATGTAGTATATGATTTTCTTTTGTACATTTACATTTAAAACGCGTGAATGACTCTCGCAGACAGGTGTTAACGGTGGCTGCGCAGCATCGCGGTGATCACGGGCGGTCAGTAGCGTGTCCGCGCCCCCGCCCCCCCCCCCCCCCCCCCCCCCCCCCTACCCCTCCCGCGAGATGTAACCCATCAGGAAAAGTGAACACTGTGGACAGGCGTTTTTGTACTGTAACACTAATTTATGATATTGACTGTGTACATCAGACTACTTGCTGTATTATGTATATGTATATGTATGTATACATATTATGTATATGTAAATGAAGAAAAACTATAAAGATGAAAACTTGCCTCTTATCATTTTGTAGGTAAATTTTATGGGCTACCAAATATTTTTTATTGGTAGCCCAGTGGGCTACCTGAAAAATAAGAAATTTTTTGGACACTGTAGGGGGCATATGTCATCCTATGGTGACAGCTCTTGTTCCATAGGGAATGGGGCCGAATACCTGACCTGATTTTGAATGAAAAACCCCACTGTAAATTAGAGTTTTTTGAGGGACTACAATTGCTTCAACGTGCATATCTAAGTGGTAAATGGCTAACAACTGTCCCCAGGCCTTTTCATGGCAATTTTGGGTAAAATGGCATTTCTCCAGATTGGAAATTTTTGTGGTCATTTAGTCAACTGTGTTCGGAAAATCTTATTCAATATAACCAGGGAATAATCTAGAATTTACTATCTACATGTATGGGTCCCTGAACTCGCAGATTATAGACCAATGAGTCCCAGGCCAAAATTAATGAGTCCACCTGGAAAAAAAATGGGTCCCAAATTTTGAAAGATACCAAGTAGAGAATAAAATGAGTCTAAATGACACTAGATCAATAACTATCAGGGGTTCTGAAATATGCTGTCCGAGTTGTCAATTTCCCCTTCCGGGCAAGCAGTTTTTGAAAGCTGGCTTGTCCGGGGACAAGTTAAATTTCCGTGGTAAAATTTGTTTCGTGAATGAAACTTCAATATTTTCCTAAAATAAAAAAAACGAAAGTTTATATAAATAGCTTATGATTAATCTGCGGACTAGCACACTTTTTAAACAGGAGGTAGGTTATTTTCCGATAATAATTATTTAATGTAGTAAACAAGTCCACGCGTATATAGCAAAAGCCAATCACGCATAAGGTAACATTTATTTTAGAGAAACCAGCGCACGTGTATAGCAACAGCCAATCATGCATAAGATAACATTTTTTGTAAATTGCAAATGGCCGCAAACATGTTTTACCGACCTGCATTCGATTTTAAAAAATAAAACCACTTTAACGTCAGGCCATGGCGCTAATCAGACCAATGATAAAATCAGTTCGGCTTCGGAAAAGAAGAGAAAAGCCAAGTATGAATATGATAAAGAATACGACACCAAGCGGAAACGAGAATTTGTTGAGTCTTGGCTAATTGAATTTCCTTGGGTTGAAAACGTTACCGGTGTGTGTAAATGTAAACTTTGTAAGGAGTCTCCCTTATAAGCGGATAATTATATACTTATATTTAGCGGGGATTCTTTTATTTCAAGTGAATTTTCTAGTTATGTTGAGATTATTAAATATCCGAGATGGTATCATGTGTGACTTAAACGTGTTCTTATTGTTTGCACATCTTGCTTGTATTTTCTAGTTAACTATGTATATAATCAAATATAGAACTTAACAAAAGTGTATGTTTGTATTATTTGCTTAATTAGTAATGATGTTTTCCTTTATTTATCTTAAAAGTACGGACAAGTACTTCTTTGGTACGGACAAGTGAATTTGTGGGTCCAACTTGTCCGTGGACAAGTAGACTCATAAAATATTTCAGAACCCCTGACTATATTTTGCATTAAACTTTTAATAATCTCAAAAACAGTGAATTTTGAAACCAAAAACAAATTCAGAGTTATCACTATCTTGTTTGCCTTCACATAGGCTATAACAGTGTCTGTAACATGAATGTAACCTGTTAAAGCATTTCAACTTGATTCAAGTCAATTATAATAGTACATGAATTGTTAACATCCAAATTGCGAACCTGATAAATATTGTTGTTAACGTCCGAATTGCGAGCTGTTGACCTAGCTATTAAAGTTTGAGTTGTTTGTTTTTGATCTAGCTTCAACACCTTATTTCAGAGGCATTATTTCTGCATCATTTATGACTATGTTACAAAAAGTTAAAGCAGGCCTTTAATCCGGGGACTCTAGAAAATATCATAACACATTCTAATTAAAAGGTTGATTCTAATTGGTTCGTATTATACAGCAGCCAATCAAAAGACTTGTTGCAGTCTTCAAGCCTCATTCGGTTAAATTCAGCGTTCATCGCTACACTTTTGACTCATACCGGAGATGGTTCGTACTTATCGTGATTCGCGTATGCATTAACTGATTCCTTTCAGCAATGCGCCCGAGTGGACGCACATATTTCAAAACTATGCGTCTATTTTGATATTTTTGCATCATAGACGCCCATGTAGATAATTCCCTGTATAACTATATAATAAATCAAATTATATGAATAAAATATTTATATATATTATAGTAATACACTAACTTGTGAAATTATGTTTTGCAATGTTGCTTTAGGGAATGGGTCCATTTAATAGACCAGTAGACTAGATTCATTTATGTGAAAAAGGCCTGGTCTCATGATGTTATTATCCCCTGCCATAGGCGGAGGGGTCTTGTTTTGGCGTTGTCCGTCCGTCTTTCCGTCCGTCCATCCGGCACTTTTGTGTCCGGAGCCATATCTTGGAAGTGCTTTGGCGGATTTCATTGAAACTTGGTATGAGTATATATATATATATATTGATAAGAAGATGATGCACGCCAAATGGCATTGTACACCATCTGTTAATAACAGAGTTATGGCCCTTTGTATCTTGAAAAAATTCTTTTTTGTGTCCGGAGCAATATCTTGGGAGTTGTTTTGTGGATTTCATTGAAACTTGGTATGAGTATATATATATGGATAAGAGGATGATGCACGCCAAATGGCATTGTACGTCATTGGATAATAACAGAGTTATGGCCCTTTATATCTTGAAAAAATGCTTTTTGTGTGTGTCTGGAGCCATATCTTGGAAGTGCTTTGACGGATTTCATTGAAACTTGGTAGGAGTATATATATGGATGAGAGGATGATGCACGTTGGCGTTGTTCATCCGTCCAGACAACTTTTTGTGTCCAGAAGTATATTGGTGGGGGATATCAATTGAACGAATTTGCTTGTTTTTCATAAAGCCACAATGGACAACTGGAATCCCATGAAAGAAACTTATGAAGATAAGCGCTTCAACAGCTACGACTCAGGTGTTGGCAAGCAAATACAACAAAGAGAACGGTAACTAACACAATGAATTAAGCTGCGTTATGCAAAAATGGGGCTTAAAACATTAGTCCGCACAGGCTAATCAGGGATTAAATGGAATTTTAAGTATAAAGGAAACATCTTAACAAAAATACCATTATAGTTGGAAATTGCCGTCCCTGATTAGCCTGTGCGGACTGATTTTTGAAGCCCCTTTGAGGTATAATTCCTAGTGGCAAGAATAATCATCCACTAACCCAGTCCAAAGTTCCAAATTGCTGGTTTACTTCAAGATGTAAGGAAATATAACTTTTAAAATCGTAATGTGTTATTATCTGCATGATTTCTACTGGTATTTGTAAGTTTTATCAATTATTATTCACAAGTTATAAACACGTACCCATAATAAAGTAAATGGAAACTAAAATTCTCCCTTTGACATGTTTATAAGTTCATAATCCCAAAATAAAAATATTAAATCAAGTAATGTGAACTTTCTTAACTTCATTCCTAACTTACTTGTTTTACACATATATACATATACATAATTAAATAATTTGATTCATGTTTAATTGTGTATTTAAGGGGTGGGGCTGAAGGTATCACACTGTTTGTTGGATCTTTGCCTGCTGAAATTACCAATGTAAGTAGACATTATTTTGTATTTGAATTTTATTCCTTTCTTAATTTCTTTTCTAGCCCAAAACAATTTTTACTAGCCTACTTACATGTATTAAGAAAGATAACAAAAGTGCAATCACAGTACGTGAGTTCAGCATATTTTGGGTTTTTTAGCTTCTTTAGCAAGGGCTTTATAAAGTCCCCTTTCCCCAAAGAGAAAGGCCCCTTCCCAAAAGAGAATTTCTTTAAAATAATGCATTTTCCCAAAATTTCAAGCTCATTTTTGGAAACTTTCCCCTTTCTCAATTGTGTTGATATGTTTATCCCAAAAATGGAAGGCCAAGCCCTTTTCCCAAATCAAGAAAAATATCATTAATATTGACCTGCCAAATGATATATTGAAATTTTATTTCAAAGGCGGCGCAAGTCTGTCTGTCTGTCTGTCTGTCTAAAATCTTTAACCTTGGTCAGGCGTAACAAAAAATATTGTTTGTTTCCGGTGGCTCGACCCTACCTAATTTTTTGCCGCCGGTCCTAATCTTTTTTGAGCCCAAAATTTGAAAAAAAATCGGACCGCGTATTTTTCGGCACCGCTGAATAAACTTTCAACATTATCCGCATATTTTTTTCGGCGCTGTACATTAAACTTTCAACATAAACAAGCGCCCAGCGACAGCTCGTTGTTCGCTGCATTTGCGAAAATATTGAGAATTTGGCTCAAGCAAAATCTGATTTGCGAAAATGCTTAAATAATCTCGTAAAATTTCATTGAAAACATCCGCCATTTAAATCCAGACTGGTTTTCTATATTTTTCTCTTTGTTTCAATGAAAGTGTTCGCATTTCGAACTGTACAGGAAACCCGGTCTATACCAGAACATGAGACATCGATTGACCTTATTGTTATTGAAGCGCAGGTGGTAACTGGCCAATCAACATTGAGTTTGCTCACGCATAATATTGGGTCAATCATGCGTAGACACTGTATACTTGGAATACACAGTTGATATTGTCGTCTGCCAACAATTTAGCGGCTGATGGCAAACGTTGTATTTTAAGATAAACAAATGAAAAGAAGCGCAACAGTAAATAAATTATTTCTAAGTTGATCACTTAACACCTTTCTAGTGACTAACGATTTGCCGATTATCGTTTAAAATTAAAAGGTGATAATTAAGTTGTTTTTTACCCACAAACTATGCTATTGTAAAGCAATATGTCAACCAAATTGTATATTAATTACGTATTTGCTAGGTAACTGGTTTTCATTGTCTGCAGTCAAACGATATTCACATTTTATTTAATGTGCAAAACGCGTACAATTTTTCGTTCTGTCTTTTTCAGATACATTATTTTTCGTCAATTATAATTTAATGAATTTATTTTCGAAGTTTTTTATAGAAGAAATAGAATGACGAATACACATGGGATGATACGAACGGTGTGGTTTATAATATTTCGAATTCTATTCACATGAAATTGCAATTGGAAAGACTATAAAAAATAACAATTATTAAGGGCTCCGGATGGGGTGTGGGGCTCTGCCCTTTATTCCTGTTGAGTTCCTGTGGCTGCGGTTCCAAGACCCCTGACCTAATTTTCAGAATTTCAAATATGGGACAATCGGGCTTACTGTGACTTGTAATAGTTATGCCTTTAATTAGTCATGAAATGGACTATTAAAGCCGTTGCCAGAAGTCAACATTACACTCGGAAAAAAGGAAAGCAACACATGCAATATTAATGAACAGCAAGTTTTATTTCATAA
The DNA here is from genome assembly GCF_020536995.1 of Dreissena polymorpha. Taxonomy (NCBI): domain Eukaryota; kingdom Metazoa; phylum Mollusca; class Bivalvia; order Myida; family Dreissenidae; genus Dreissena; species Dreissena polymorpha. The sequence continues at coordinate 15,435,948 of NC_068368.1, read as the reverse complement.
AATTATTTAAATACAGCCATTTAGCATTACATACATCATCAAATTCATTGTACATACAGCTGTACACAATAAAATGAGAAGAAGATGCACCATAAACAACATTTTCTAACAAAAAATTATTTTTAAAAATAAAATTATTTGCCTACCTACCTGCCCTAATTTTTTAGCTCACCTGAGCGATAGCTCGGGTGAGCTATTGTGATCACTCAGCGTCCGGCGTCCGTCCGTCTGTAAACAATTTGTAAACATCTTCTTCTACTAAACCATTGAGCCAATTTCAACTAAATTTCATGTGGAGCATCCCTAGGTCATGGGACAAAAGAATTGTTAAAAAAAATTTGATCACATAACCAAGATGGCCGCCATGACCATATATGGTAAAAACCTTAAAAAATCTTCATGTCAGAAACCGCTCATCAGATTTTCAAAAAATTTCACAGGGATGACCTTTGAAGGCTCCCCTGAAAAAGTTGTTCAAAGAAATTTGATTCGTCAAAAAACATGGCCGCAGGAGCTCGTTGAACTTTGCATGTTTATTCGTTTTTGCCTATTTTGTGAAAACTTTCAAAAATCTTCCACATTTTTTGTCCAATCCTTTCCAAATTTGCACAGTGTCTTTATATCAATGAGGACACAAACCCTACAAAAAATGAGCATTATTGGTCCATGAAGTACAGAATTACCTCCCCTTGAATTGAGAAAATGGTGTTTATGCAATAAAGTCCAAATTTTTCATCCAATTCTTTCCAAACTTGTAAGGATTTTGCATGGTTCAAACAAGGGAAACAACTACGGTTTATGCATGTTCTTTTTATTACAGATTTGCCTCCCTTTAATTCATTCAAAATCTCATTTTACAGCAGAGATTCCAAATCTGACCTGTAAATGAGCCCCATATTTACTGCCAGTGCTAGGTTACCTTTTCCCATTTGATCATTCTTAAGTATTGGTCTTGTAATGCTGCTACTGCTTCTGCTACTGCTACTACTACTACTACTACTACTACTACTACTACAACTACTTCTACTACTACTACTTCTACTTCTACTACTACTACTTCTACTTCTACTTCTACTACTACTACTACTACTACTACTACTACTACTACTACTACTACTACTACTACTACTACTACTACTTCTACTACTACTACTAGTACTACTACTACTAGTACTACTACTACTACTACTACTACTACTTCTACTACTACTAATTCTACTACTACTACTACTACTACTTCTACTACTACAACTACTATTACTACTACTACTAGTACTACTACTACTACTACTACTACTACTACACCACCACCACCACCATTCACAGTGACAAAAAACGTATTCAGACAATGGCTGCTACTACAACTTATAGCCCATATAGGGGGGCATGCATGTTTTACAAACAGCCCTTGTTTCTATGGGATTTTAACCACAACTGTTCATGTTTATCTCCGACACATATTTTTAGGTCACCTGTCATGAAGTGACACGGTGAGCTTATGTGATCGTGTGATGTCCGGCGTCCGTTGTGCGTGCCTGCGTGTGTCCGTGCGTCCGTCCGTCAACAATTTGTTTGTGTAGACAGTAGAGGTCACAGTTTGCATCCAATCTTGATGAAATTTGGTCAAAATGTTTATCTTGATGAAATCCGGTTTGGGATTGTATTTGGGTCATCTGGGGTCAAAAACAAGGTCACTAGGTCAAATAATAGAACAACCTTCTGTAGACAATAGAGGTCACAGTTTTCATCCAATCTTTATGAAATTTTGTCAGAATGTTTATCTTGATGAAATCTGGGTTTGAATTTTATTTGGGTCATCTGGGGTCAAAAACTAGGTCACTAGGTCAAATAATAGAAAAACCTTGTGTAGACATTAGAGATCACAGTTTTCATCCAACCTTTATGAAATTTGGTCAGAATTCTTGATGAAATCTGGGTGGGATTGTATTTGGGTCATCTGGGGTAAAAATCTAGGTCAAATAAATAGAAAAACCTTGTGTTGACAATAGAGGTCACAGTTTTCATCCAATATTTATGAACTGTGGTCAGAATGTTTATCTTGATGAAATCTGGATTGGGATTGTATTTGGGTCATCTAGAGTCAGGAACTAGGTCACTAAGTCAAATCATAGAAAAAACATTGTGTAGACAATAGAGGTCATAGTTTTCATCTGATCTTAATGAGTCAGGTGAGCGATTCAGGGCCATCATGGCCCTCTTGTTTTTTGGCCATGCCAGTGGAGACAAACACTTTTTTTTGTTAGGCCTCATAACTTTTGCAATATTGAAGATAGCAACTTGATATTTGGCATGCATGTGTTTCTCATGGAGCTGCACATTTTGAGTGGTGAAAGGTCAAGGTCACGGTCATCCTTCAAGGTCAAAGGTCTTATAAATTGGGGGGGGGGGGGGTGCATAGTGTTTCACAAACTTTAAATACTTTCCAAACATTTGGTTGATTGTCAAAAAGGATATTTTTTTAAAGTAATACAATATTAATAATTTTTACTTAACATTTATATACTATAGTTACCCCGGTTACAGTAAGTATCCTCCATTACAGCACTCCAGTTTATTCGCCCTGATAAAGTACAGGTTTTCTCTGATTATTCAATGATTTTTTTGCCCATAATTACAGCCTCTTACAGGCTGTTTCCCAATTACAAAAGGTAAAAAAAAGCTGTTTTCCAATGGCCAAAAGTAACAGTTATTCCCAAAAATCTGACCAAAATTTCCCCAAAAATATGCCAAACACTTCCAATAAACTAAATTATTTGTTTATTGAGTTTATTATATAGCAATTTAATTCCCTAGCGTTTTATAATATACATTTTAGAAAGCAGCTTTACAGGCACTTTTAAGCAAAATTGGTATTAATGTACAATGCTGTTCTTTATAATAGTATCAATAATGTTTCATTGTTATGCTCGCAGTAGGGTGGCATATAGCAGTTGAACTGTCTGTCTGTGTGTCCGTCCAAAAACTTTGGCATGCATGTGTATCTCCTGGAGCTGCACATTTTTAGTGGTGAAAGGTCAAGGGCAAGGTCATCCTTCAAGGTCAAAGGTCAAAAAACAAAATCCAAGGGAAGTAACAAGCTTTAAAGGTAGATCATTTCTATTTTATATCATTTGCAGGTACAGATAATTTTCACAAGCGAAGTAATATTTTTTTAAAGGGGATTAAAAAAACATTTTTTCAAATTCAAAGTGGCGCAGTAGGGGGCACTGTGTTTCTGACAAACACTTCTCTTTCTCAAAATATCATGGTCTATCATGCTTTTTTTCCCAATCAAAAAGACACATGCTGAAAATGTAAAGTGAAGAAAAAAAACTGATATTCAAAATATTTCTAAAATTACATCCACATCCACAAGAGAATTAAACATTTTTGTCAGGCCTTTTTATACTGTAAAGTTCTTTATATAAAATCATAACAAGACGCGTTCTGCGAAAACTCTACTTAATGCATGTTTGTTAAGTATCGTCCCAGATTAGTCTGTTCTGTCGGAACAGGCTAATTAGGGACAACACTTTCCGCGTAGACTGCATTCTCATTTAAAAGATACTTTTTTTGAACAAAAAATTCTGTAAAAGCGGAAAATGTTGTCCCTGATTAGCCTGTGCAGACTGCACAAGCTTATAAGGGATGGCACTACATACATGCATTAAGCCCAATTTTGCCAGAACGAGGCTCACATTACTCGCTGGTTTCTTCACAGGATGGACTGAGGAACTTGTTCTTGAAAGCTGGAAATGTGTTGAAGGCAAGTGTCATCACAGGGAAAGGGAATGGGCCAGATAACTTTGGGTAAGTAGATGAAAACATCTTGAGGACAATTGTTGTCCTAGGCACAGAAGGTTTAGGTTTATTGTCCCTTACCGGTTTCACCGGAGGGGACTTATGGTTTGCGCACCGTCTGTCTGTCTGTATGTCCGTCACACTTTTCTGGATCCTGCGATAACTTTAGTAGAAGTTCTTAATATTTTTTCATGAAACTTCAAACATGGATAGATGGCAATATGGACATTATGCACGCCATTTCATTTTGTTCCTACGTCAACAATTCTGGTAATGAGATGTATTTTGGGTTAAAGAGTTTTACGAGAAATGATCTTGTGAGAGGTAACAAATATTTTTTATTTATGAGCCTTTTTCTGGGAAAACAGGGCTTAATGATTTGCCAAAAGCATCTTGCCAGACTATCCTGCAGTCAGCACAGGCCTTATCAATGAGGATACATACTGCTTGACTTCTATTGTATTTTTTGTTTTAGGGAATTCTTTTATTAGCAAAATCGAGTTTAGGCGGAAAGTGTGGTCCCTGCTTATCAGGGACGACACTTTCTCACTTGCATTAAGCCCAGTTTCCACAGAACGTGGTTCATATAAACTTGCATTTTTTTGTGAATGCATGGCTTGTCACCAATATAAACATTTTTTGTGTGATACGTATGAAGGTTTGTCATGAAAGGGCAATACATGGCCCTTGCTACACTTTAGGGGATTGGGGCCAGGGCCCTTAAAGGGGGGAATTTCGCGTCATTTTGGGCGAAAAGGGGAATTTTAGAAGATCTTTTCACCAACCATTCAGCACTTAAAATTGCTATATTTTAATGGAATTTACATAAATATACATTAAATCAAAGGTTAATAGCACAATACCAGCTGGCAACTTAGGTATAAAAGTAAAAATAACAACATTTTTTTTTTTGAGGGGGGAATTTTTAGCTGAAATAGGGGAAAAAAGTATACTATTTTAAGGGGGGAATTTCGGCCCCAAAAACGGCCAAATGAGGGCCTGCAATATAACATGGTTCATATAAACTTGCTTTGTTTTTAGCTCACCTTAGCTTGCTTATGATGAGCTTTTGTGATCGCCTTTTGTCAATCGCGTGCCGTTTGTTGTGCGTCTTCAATATTTGCCTTGTTTACACTCTAGAGAACACATTTTTTGTCAGAATTCATGAAATTTGGTCAGAAGATTTGTCCCAATGATATCTTTTACTAGTTCTAATATGATTCTGGTTGGTTGAACCACATTGTGGCCAGGCCGGCCTGGGGCGTGACATTTTCCTTGTTTGGCTATAGTAACACCTTCCTTAGTCCAATCGTCATTACACTTGGTCAGAAGATTTGTTCTTGTGATAGATTTGTTTGAAGGTTTGTCACCATAGACCAATATAATCTTGCAATGTTTTTGTGATATTTTTGAAGGTTTGTCACCATGGAGCGATATAAACTTAGCATGTTTTTGTGATATGTACGAAGGTCTGTTACCATGGAGCGATATAAACTTGCAATGTTTTTGTGATATGTTCGAAGTTTTGTCTCCATGGAGCAATATAAACTTGCAATGTTTGTTTGATATGTTAGAATGTTTGTCACCAAAGGGCGAAATTAACTTGCAATGTTTTTGTGATATGTTTGAAGGTTTGTCACCATGGAGCGATAGAAACTTGCAATGTTTTTGTGATATGTTTGAAGGTTTGTCACCATGGAGCAATAAAAACATGCAATGTTTTTGTGATATGTTTGAAGGTTTGTCACCATGGAGCGATAGAAACTTGCAATGTTTTTATGCTCCCCCAGAAAATTTTTTAGGGGGAGCATATAGTCGCCGCTTCGTCTGTCCGTCGGTCAGTGTGTCCGTCCGTGCACAATTTTTGTCCAGGCTATTTCTCAGCAACTAATGACCGGAATTCAATGAAACTTTATGGGAAGCTTCACTACTAAGAGGAGATGTGCATATTATCAGTGGGTTCTGGTCGGATGATTTTTCACAGAGTTATGGCCCTTTGAAATTTTCCATTTACTGTACATATAGTGCAATTCTTGTCCGGGCTATTTCTCAGCAATTAATGACAAGAATTCAATTAAACTTTATGGGAAGCTTCACTACCAAGAAGAGATGTGCATATTATCAGCGGGTCCTGGTCGGATGATTTTTCACAGAGTTATGGCCCTTTGAAATTTTCCATTAACTGTACATAAAGTGCAATTCTTATAAATTTTTATCCGGGCTATTTCTCAGCAACTAATGACCGGAATTCAATGAAACTTTATGGGAAGCTTCACTAACAAGAGGAGATGTGCATATTATCAGCGGGTTCTGGTCGGATGATTTTTCACAGAGTTATGGCCCTTTGGAATTTTCCATTAACTGTACATATAGTGCAATTCTTGTCCAGGCTATTTCTCAGCAACTCATGACCGGAATTCAATGAAACTTAATGGGAAGCTTCACTACCAAGAGGAGATGTGCATATTATCAGCGGGTTCTGGTCGCATTATTTTTCACAGAGTTATGGCCCTTTGAAATTTTCCATTAACTGTACATATAGTGCAATTCTTGTCTGGGCTATTTCTAGCAAATAATGACCGGAATTCAATGAAACTTTATGGGAAGCTTCACTACCAAGAGGAGATGTGCATATTATCAGCGGGTTCTGGTCGGATGATTTTTCACGGAGTTATGGCCCTTTGAAATTTTCCATTAACTGTACATATAGTGAACTTCTTGTCTGGGCTATTTCTCAGCAACTAATGACCGGAATTCAATGAAACTTTATAGGAAGCTTCACTACCAAGAGGAGATGTTCATATTATCAGCGGGTTATGGTCGGATGATTTTTCACAGAGTTATGGCCCTTTAAAATTTTATATAAAAATATTGTACCCCCAACTACTGTGCCCTCAAGACATTTCCTTTTATCTGAATATAAAGTGCAATATTGTGACAAAAAAAACCTTTGGGGTGCATCACCTGTCTCCGACGGTTTCTTGTTGTGATATGTTTTAAGGTTTGTCACCATGGAGCGATAGAAACTTGCAATGTTTTTGTGATATGTTTGAAGGTTTGTCACCATGGAGCGATAGAAATTTGCAATGTTTTTGTGAAATGTTTAAAGGTTTGTCACCATGGAGCGCTCGGTCGAAGCGGAGGCGGCCATCAGAGAGTTCAACCGGTTTGAGATCGGGCAGAACAAACTTGTAGTGAAAGTGGCAAGGTCACAGGAAGAAAAAGAACAGCATAAACAGAAGAAGGTAAGAGCCAACACTTAAACGGTCTGTACTGTTTACTGTTTGAATAAGCAGTTTGATAAGGTAAGCCTGAATTCTTCTATTTGAGCCTGATTCTGGGCAGAAAAGGCTTGATAAGTGTGTGCTAAGTGTCTTCACAGGGCAGAAAGGGCTTAATACTTGTCTTGTGTGAAATGTCTTCCCTTGGCAGAATGAGCTTGATACTAGTGTGAAGTGTCTTTCCTGGGCAGAATGGGCTTGATTTGTGTGTAAAGTGTCTACCCTTGGCAGCATGGGCTTGGTACTTGTGTGAAGTGTCTTCCCTGGGCAGAATGGGCTTGATTTGTGTGTAAAGTGTCTTCCCTGGGCAGAATGGGCTTGATACTTGTGTGTGAAGTGTCTACCCTTGGCAGCATGGGCTTGGTACTTGTGTGAAGTGTCTTCCCTGGGCAGAATGGGCTTGATACTTGTGTGAAGTGTCTTCCCTTGGCAGAATGGGCTTGATACTTGTGTGAAGTGTCTTCCCTGGGCAGAATGGGCTTGGTACTTGTGTGAAGTGTCTTCCCTGGGCAGAATGGGCTTGATACTTGTGTGTAAAGTGTCTACCCTTGGCAGCATGGGCTTGGTACTTGTGTGAAGTGTCTTCCCTGGGCAGAATGGGCTTGATACTTGTGTGTAAAGTGTCTACCCTTGGCAGCATGGGCTTGGTACTTGTGTGAAGTGTCTTCCCTGGGCAGAATGGGCTTGATACTTGTGTGTAAAGTGTCTACCCTTGGCAGCATGGGCTTGGTACTTGTGTGAAGTGTCTTCCCTGGGCAGAATGGGCTTGATACTTGTGTGTAAAGTGTCTACCCTTGGCAGCATGGGCTTGGTACTTGTGTGAAGTGTCTTTCCTGGGCAGAATGGGCTTGATACTTGTGTGTGAAGTGTCTTCCCTGTGCAGGATTGGCTTGATGCTTGTGTTCAAAGTGTCTTCCCTAGGCAGAATGGGCATGATACTTGTGTGTAAAGTGTCTTCCCTGGGCAGAATTGGCTTGATGCTTGTGTGTGAAGTGTCTTCCCTGGGCAGAATGGGCTTGATACTTGTGTGTAAAGTGTCTTCCCTTGGCAGAATGGGCTTGGTACTTGTGTGAAGTGTCTTCCCTTGGCAGAATGGGCTTGATACTTGTGTGTGAAGTGTCTTCCATGGGCAGAATGGGCTTGATACTTGTGTGTAAAGTGTCTTCCCTTGGCAGAATGGGCTTGGTACTTGTGTGAAGTGTCTTCCCTTGGCAGAATGGGCTTGATACTTGTGTGTGAAGTGTCTTTCCTGGGCAGAATGGGCTTGATACCTGTGTGTAAAGTGTCTTCCCTGGGCAGAATGGGCTTGATACTTGTGTGTGAAGTGTCTTCCCTGGGCAGAATGGGCTTGATGCTTGTGTGTAAAGTGTCTTCTCTGGGCAGAATTGGCTTGATGCTTGTGTGTAAAGTGTCTTCCATGGGCAGAATGGGCTTGATACTTGGGTAAAGTGTCTTCCCTGGGCAGAATGGGCTTGATACTTGTGTGTGAAGTGTCTTCCATGGGCAGAATGGGCTTGATACTTGTGTGTGAAGTGTCTTCCATGGGCAGAATGGGCTTGATACTTGGGTAAAGTGTCTTCCCTGGGCAGAATGGGCTTGATGCTTGTGTGTGAAGTGTCTTCCCTTGGCAGAATGGGCTTGATTCTTGTGTGTGAAGTGTCTTCCCTGGGCAGAATGGGCTTGGTACTTGTGTGTAAAGTGTCTTCCCTGGGCAGAATGGGCTTGGTACTTGTGTGAAGTGTCTTCCCTGGCCGAATGGGCTTGATACTTGTGTGTAAAGTGTCTTCCCTGGGCAGAATGGGCTTGATACTTGTGTGTGAAGTGTCTTTCCTGGGCAGAATGGGCTTGATACTTGTGTGTAAAGTGTCTTCCCTTGGCAGAATGTGCTTGATACTTGTGTGTAAAGTGTCTTCCCTGGGCAGAATGGGCTTGATATTTTTGTGTGAAGTGTCTTCCCTTGGCAGAATGGGCTTGTATTTGTGTGTTAAGTGTCTTACCTGGGCAGAATGGGCTTGATACTTGTGTGTAAAGTGTCTTACCTGGGCAGCATGGGCTTGATACTTGCGTGTAAAGTGTCTTACCTGGGCAGCATGGGCTTGATACTTGTGTGTAAAGTGTCTTACCTGGGCAGAATGGGCTTGATACTTGTGTGTAAAGTGTCTTCCCTGGGCAGCATGGGCTTGATACTTGCGTGTAAAGTGTCTTACCTGGGCAGCATGGGCTTGATACTTGTGTGTAAAGTGTCTTCCCTTGGCAGAATGGGCTTGATACTTGTGTGTAAAGTGTCTTCCCTGGGCAGAATGGGCTTGATACTTGTGTGTAAAGTGTCTTCCCTGGGCAGAATGGGCTTGATATTTTTGTGTGAAGTGTCTTCCCTTGGCAGAATGGGCTTGATACTTGTGTGTAAAGTGTCTTCCCTGGGCAGAATGGGCTTGATACTTGTGTGAAGTGTCTTCCCTGGGAAGAATGGGCTTGATACTTGTGTGTAAAGTGTCTTCCCTGGGCAGAATGGGCTTGATACCTGTGTGTAAAGTGTCTTCCCTGGGCAGAATGGGCTTGATACCTGTGTGTAAAGTGTCTTCCCTGGGCAGAATGGGCTTGATACCTGTGTGTAACATGTCTTCCCTGGGCAGAATGGTCTTGATACTTGTGTGTGAAGTGTCTTCCCTTGACAGAATGGGCTTGATACTTGTGTAAAGTGTCTTCCATAGGGCAGAATGGGCTTGATACTTGGGTGAAGTGTCTTTCCTAGGGCAGAATGGGCTTGATACTTGTGTTAAGTGTCCTCACTGGGCAGAATGGGCTTGATATGTGTGTAGTGTCTTCCCTGGGCAGAATGGGCTTTATACTTGTGTGTGAAGTGTCTTCCCTTGGCAGAATGGGCTTGGTACTTGTGTGTGAAGTGTCTTCCCTGGGCAGAATGGGCTTGATACTTGTATGAAGTGTCTTCCCTGGGCAGAATGGGCTTTATACTTGTGTGTGAAGTGTCTTCCCTGGGCAGAATGGGCTTGATACTTGTATGAAGTGTCTTCCCTGGGCAGAATGGGCTTGATACTTGTGTGTGAAGTGTCTTCCCTGGGCAGAATGGGCTTGATACTTGTGTGTAAAGTGTCCTCCCTGGGCAGCATGGGCTTGATACTTGTGTGTAAAGTGTCTTCTCTGGGCAGCATGAGCTTGATACTTGTATGAAGTGTCTTCCCTGGGCAGAATGGGCTTGATACTTGTATGAAGTGTCTTCCCTGGGCAGAATGGGCTTGTTACTTGTATGAAGTGTCTTCCCTTGGCAGATTGGGCTTGATACTTGTGTGAAGTGTCTTCCCTGGGCAGAATGGGCTTGATACTTGTATGAAGTGTCTTCCCTGGGCAGAATGGGCTTGATACTTGTATGAAGTGTCTTCCCTGGGCAGAATGGGCTTGTTACTTGTATGAAGTGTCTTCCCTTGGCAGAATGGGCTTGATACTTGTGTGTAAAGTGTCTTCCCTGGGCAGAATGGGCTTGATACTTGTGTTTAAAGTGTCTTCCCTGGGAGAATGGGCTTGATACGTGTGTGTTAAGTGTCTTCCCTGGGCAGCATGGGCTATACATGTATGAAGTGTCTTCCCTGGGCAGAAAGGGCTTGTTACTTGTGTGAAGTGTCTTCCCTGGGCAGAATGGGCATGATACTTGTGTTTAAAGTGTCTTCCCTAGGCAGAATGGGCATGATACTTGTGTTTAAAGTGTCTTCCCTGGGAGAATGGGCTTGATACCTGTGTGTAAAGTGTCTTCCCTGGGCAGAATGGGCTTGATACTTGTGTGTAAAGTGTCTTCCCTGGGCAGAATGGGCTTGATACTTGGGTAAAGTGTCTTCCCTGGGCAGACTGGGCTTGATACTTGTGTGTAAAGTGTCTACCCTTGGCAGCATGGGCTTGGTACTTGTGTGAAGTGTCTTCCCTGGGCAGAATGGGCTTTATACTTGTGTGTAGTGTCTACCCTGGGCAGAATGGGCTTGATACTTGTGTGTGAAGTGTCTTCCCTGGGCAGAATGGGCTTGATACTTGTGTGTAAAGTGTCTTCCCTTGGCAGAATGGGCTTGATACTTGTGTGTGAAGTGTCTTACCTGGGCAGCATGGGCTTGATACTTGCGTGTAAAGTGTCTTCCCTGGGCAGAATGGGCTTGATATTTTTGTGTGAAGTGTATTCCCTGGGCAGAATGGGCTTGATACTTGTGTGTAGATTGTCTTCCCTGGGCAGAATGGGCTTGGTACTTGTGTGAAGTGTCTTCCCTTGGCAGAATGGGCTTGATACTTGTGTGAAGTGTCTTCCCTGGGCAGAATGGGCTTGATACCTGTGTGTAGATTGTCTTCCCTGGGCAGAATGGGCTTGATACTTGTGTGTAGATTGTCTTCCCTGGGCAGAATGGGCTTGGTACTTGTGTGAAGTGTCTTCCCTTGGCAGAATGGGCTTGATACTTGTGTGTAGATTGTCTTCCCTGGGCAGAATGGGCTTGGTACTTGTGTGAAGTGTCTTCCCTTGGCAGAATGGGCTTGATACTTGTGTAAAGTGTCTTCCCTGGGCAGAATGGGCTTGATATTTTTGTGTGAAGTGTCTTCCCTGGGCAGAATGGGCTTGATACTTGTGTGTAGATTGTCTTCCCTGGGCAGAATGGGCTTGATACTTGTGTGTAGATTGTCTTCCCTGGGCAGAATGGGCTTGATATTTTTGTGTGAAGTGTCTTCCATGGGCAGAATGGGCTTGATTTGTGTGTTAAGTGTCTTCCCTGGGCAGAATGGGCTTGATACTTGTGTGAAGTGTCTTCCCTGGGCAGAATGGGCTTGATACTTGTGTGAAGTGTCTTCCCTGGGCAGAATTGGCTTGATTTGTGTGTTAAGTGTCTTCCCTGGGCAGAATGTTAGTTGGAAAGGGTTAAAACATAGTCATTTTCACTTTGCCTCTGAGTGGGAAAGGATTTAAAACAACTATGAACAAGTTCAATTGATTTATACAAACATACCCATATGCATTTTAATTCTTCACAGTTAGCCTTATTATGCTCCCCGAAAATTTTCGGGGAGCATATAGTTGCCAGTTTGTCCTTACTTCCTTACATCCGTCACACTTTTGTTACAGTTTCTCATAGCACCTTCAATACTTTACCGATCTCTTTCATATTTGGCATGTAAGTACCTTGCATGGACCTCTACCTCCTGATATGGTTCGAGGTCACTGAGGTCAAGGTCAAGGTCACCAAGGCTAATAATAGATTTTTCCGTCACACTTTTGTTACAGTTTCTCATAGCACCTTCAATACTTTACCGATCTCTTTCATGTTTGGCATGTAGGTACCTTGCATGGACCTCTACCTTTTGATGAGGTTTGAAGTCACTGGGGTCAAGGTCAAGGTCACCGAGGCTAATAATAGATTTTTCCATCACACTTTTTTTACAGTTTCTCATACCACCTTCAATGCTTTCCAGATCTCTTTCATATTTGGCATGTAAGTACCTTGCATGGACCTCTACCTCCTGATATGGTTTGAGGTCACTGAGGTCAAGGTCACCAAGGCTAATAATAGATTTTTCCGTCACACTTTTGTTACAGTTTCTCATAGCACCTTCAATACTTTACCGATCTCTTTCATGTTTGGCATGTAGGTACCTTGCATGGACCTCTACCTTTTGATGAGGTTTGAAGTCACTGGGGTCAAGGTCAAGGTCACCGAGGCTAATAATAGATTTTTCCATCACACTTTTTTACAGTTTCTCATACCACCTTCAATACTTTCCCGATCTCTTTCATATTTGGCATTAAGGTACCTTGCATGGACCTCTACCTTTTGATGAGGTTTGAGGTCACTGGGGTCAAGGTCACCGAGGCTAATAAAAGATTTTTCCGACACACTTTTGTTACAGTTTCTCATAGCACCTTCAATACTTTACCGATCTCTTTCATATTTGGCACATAGGTACCTTGCATGGACCTCTACCTTTTGATTATGTTTGAGGTCACATGGGGTCAAGATCAAGTTCACCGAGGCTAATAAAATATTTTTTAGGTGGTTATTAACAGAATAGATTGACAAAGCGCATCATCGGGGAGCATCCATCAGTTTCACTGATATTCTTGTCTAATATTTGTTTCAACTGTAATATACTAAATAAGTAACAATTAAGATAAGTTTCAAAGCAGCATCATCCACAAAACGAAAGCCTTAAGTGCAATTTTTTAATTTGAAAACAATTTTTAATTGTGTCAGTGACATTATTTAAATTGTGGAAAAGATTCTGTCTCTTTATGTGCAGTATTTTGTTTGTTGATATTTTATATCAGTGTGTCTGGGTGATTGGCATTGAAATAACATTTTGAGATGTCAAACAGGGAAAAACCTCTCGCATAACCAATGAAGTATTTTACAAAACATACTGTGTTTTTTTCACTGTTGTTGGAATGGGGCCAGGGCAGGTTGATTTGGATTGGAAAAAAATGAGGCATTTGACAAAAATTGGGAAGTAAGTTTTATTGTTGTTTTGCTTACAAATACTTCAAAAGTGAGAATAAAACTGTTTTCATATTTAAATCACTAAGGTTCAACTTAATGAGCTGTATTAGAGGTGAACTAAATGTAGAGGTGAACTAAATGTAAAGGTGAACTAAATGTAGAGGTGAACTAAATGTTAAGATTAAAAAAACAACAATATTTATTGTTTGAAACCTTTAATTGAAAATTTTTAGGACCTCTTTGGAAAAAATGTACACTTTTTTTCCTCTGGGAATAGGGCTGTATACAGCCCTAATTTTGAACAAAAAACACTGACTTAGCTCTACTAGACCTCCAACTTCACTGGCAAATACAAGCAGACTAGTTGATTTTGTAGGCCTCTTTTCAAGTTTTCGCTGATTTCACATTGTTTCTGATCATTTTGGTGAAAAGATAGTGTTTAAAATGGGGATTTCTAAATGTAAAAATTGAAATCATCATTGGAAAAGAACATTCATACAATTGGTTAGGTCAGTATGATCTCCACTAAGTCTGTATGGGTATTTAAAGAAACATATTGCTGTTGAAATCCAAAATGTTTATAAATATTGGCTAATGTATTTTTACGTTCAAATTTGTGATATTTTTGTGTGTTGTATTATAATTTCAGTCATATATGTCGTCTGTTGAGGACTTTGAAGATTTTCCATCTTCGGATGTTGACATGGTAATTATAACTTATATAATATGCCTCTTTTGTCACATTATCATCATAAGTAAAATAGGAATTGGAATTTGCCTAAAAAGATACAGAAATATCATTGATTAATAAATGATGATTCCATGTGTTAAGCTAAAGCATTAAAAAAACTACAAGTGAATTTCCTAATTTCAGTCAAAAGAAGCAATTGTCCCCAATCATAATAGCCATGGTCCCTCTCCCAAATTGGTGAATAAACCCCACTGAAAGCCATCAACGATCTTGATTATAATAATTGTTCAAGCCCTTACATGAAATAAAATGTTCAATAGTTGACAAGTGTGTTGTTTCATTTTAGAGACAAGTGAAAAGCACATCATCAGCCAACAAAGAGAACCAGTAAGTGTTCAGAAGTCAATTGTGTTTAGTAGAGAAGCGTTAGAGAGTATTGGATTTTTATGCCCCCCTTCGAAGAAGAGGGGGTATATTGCTTTGCTCATGTCGGTCGGTCGGTCTGTCGGTCTGTCCGTCCACCAGGTGGTTGTCAGACGATAACTCGAGAACCCTTGGGCCTAGGATCATGAAACTTCATAGGTACATTGATCATGACTCGCAGATGACCCCTATTGATTTTGAGGTCACTAGGTCAAAGGTCAAGGTCACGGTGACCAGAAATAGTAAAATGGTTTTTGAATGATAACTCAAGAACGCATACGCCTAGGATCATGAAACTTCATGGGTAGATTGATCAGGACTTGCAGATGACCCCTATTGATTTTGAGGTCACTAGGTCAAAGGTCAAGGTCACGGTGACCCGAAATAGTAAAATGGTTTCCGGATGATAACTCAAGAACGCATACGCCTAGGATCATGAAACTTCATTGGTAGCTTGATCATGACTCGCAGATGACCCCTATTGATTTTGAGGTCACTAGGTCAAAGGTCAAGGTCACGGTGACCCAAATAGTAAAATGGTTTTCGGATGATAACTCAAGAACGTTTACGCCTAGGATCATGAAACTTCATAGTTAGATTGATCATGACTTGCAGATGACCCCTATTGATTTTGAGGTCACAAGGTCAAAGGTCAAGGTCACGGTGACCCGAAATAGTAAAATGATTTTCGGATGATAACTCAAGAAAGCTTTTGCCTAGGATCATGACACTTCATAGGTACATTAATCGTGACCCGCAGATGACCCCTATTGATTTTCAGGTCACTAGGTCAAAGTTCAAGGTCACAGTGACAAAAATCGTATTCACACAATGGCTGCCACTACAACGGAAAGCCCGTATGTGGGGCATGCATGTTTTACAAACAGCCCTTGTCATTTATTTATATGAATCTTACATTATATTAACAGATAACAGATATATTATGAAATATATATAGTCGAGCTATCCTACTCACCCCGGCATCGGCGTTAGCGTGCAAATGTTAAAGTTTGCGTACTACCCCAAATATTTCCTATGTCCTTTGACATATTGCTTTTATATTTTGTATACTTCTTTACCAACATGACCCCAATCTATAAACAAGAGCAGACATATGTATCAAGCATTTTGACAGAATTATGGCCCCTTTTATACTTAAAATATGCATATTATTGATAAATCTATGTTAAAGTTTGCGTACCACCTCAAATATTTTCTGTCCTTTGACATATTGCTTTCATATTTTGCATACTTCTTTACCAACATGATCCCAATCTATAAACAAGAGCAGACAAATGTATCAAGAATTTTGACAGAATTATGGCCCCTTTTATACTTAGATAATTGAACATTAGATAATTGAACATTTTGCTTAAATTGCCATAACTTCTTTATTTATGATCACATTTGATTCATACTTTGACAAAACAACACTTACCTGACATACCACAATGCACTCCACCCAAACCATCCCCCATGCCCCACCCCACCCCCAAAAAAAATAAAAATAAAAATAAAAATTGTTTTCCTTATTTTTGAAAGTTCATCTATTAAATGACCACACACCCACATTATACCCCCCCCCCCTCCCCCCCCGTCTCCATGATGGCCTACGTTATACTGTCGAGCACTAGAATAGTCGAGCTCTTCTGACAGCTCTTGTTTTTAATGCATGTGATACATTTTACTAGTTAAAAATTTAACATTTAAGTAAGGTATTAAAGTTAAGAGACAAGAAGTAAAAAAGCATGAGCTATTTGATTTTGGCAACGCTCTGAAAAGGGGGTTTAATACATGTGCAGACCGCTGAGGCTAACACTTTCTGCCTTAATGATACTTCTTGATAAAGAAAGTCTCTCCCTAGCAAAAATCCAGTTAAGGTGGAAAGTGTCGTCCCTGATTAGCCTGTGCAGACTGCGGACTACCTGTTTACAGAGTGCGGCTCATTTACTTGAATTCTTAGAAATGTTAAGCATGTGGGGATCTTTTTCAGACCCAGCTCTAAGATTGGAAAAGGACGTGGGGCAGTTCTTAGCCAGATTGTCACAGGTGAGCTTTACAATACAGTAGTACAGTACAGGCACAGTGTACTTAAACAAACGCCTCTCGCCCCGGTGTTCATCTCACTGTGTTAGCCTACCAATATGAACCCCGCGATGGGTGTTCAGATCAAATGTTGCGGGGGCAGTTTGCCATAAGGCGAACACCGCGAATCACCAAGGACCCATAATATCTACCGCGGTGTTCATCGTGTCCGCTAAAAATAAAATAATTGAACATAAACGTATTGTATTGATCCCTTTTATTTAAAAGTGATAATGTATTTCACACCCATGCCCATGACAGGTGTTTTCTGTCTTTTAAAATGCTGGGTATAAAAGAAAACCATGTTCGCACCTAGCTGTAGGATGCCGCACATGGAGGAGTGATAATTGCGTGTTTGATTATGCAATTAACAGTTTGAAGCCATGGAGAACTCATAACTGATTGAAGTAATCGTATTATCCCGAGTCTCTGGATTCCCCGATACAAACGTGTCAACTGTTTCAATCGCTTACTTGCAACTTCTCCCATCTTTATCTATTACTCAATAATGCAATATATGCCCGATTTCCATTTTTAAAAGCAAATTATGGGTGTGTAATATAGACAATAATATTGACAAGAATGTCGACTCAATAACACAAACGTTGGCATTTTTCAAGTATCAAATGAATTTCGGCATATGATTCTATTTAAAGATTTGAATAAATAATCGCCCGATCAGGACAGTTGTATTCCAACATGCGTAAATCACCTGACATGGTTTGCACACATCGTGTAAAGCCATTTTTGGTTTCAACTTCTACATGAAATAAATGAATTTCTTTGTTCTGATAAAAAGCATGTGAAAATTGGTGTGGGTGTATTTATTTGTAAATAAAAATTTCGTAGCGGGTACAATATTGAGATTTTATTTCCATTAAAAGTTTCGTTGTGAATTTCAACTAAACTACCAGGGTATCTCACAAATTATTTGGCATTGACATTTGCTTAATAAAATATAATTTGAACACGCTGTATCGTTACCCTTACGCTGTTTCAGTTCCTTTATCATTGAAACAATTACTGCATCAGTATGTTACGACACGTGTCAGGATACAATACAATATGTAAATTCAGACAGTACTTAAAGTCGGACACAAGTAAATAAATTATTTGATTCTTGATTTCTTTGAAACTCTATATTTGTTGTTAAAAGGGCAATTGCATTGATAAACACCATAAGAGTTAAAAGTATCGATCATCTAAACGCTGTATTTACGTTTTCGACTATACGTTCTGTCCGAATTTAAGTAGGCATACATGTGCACATACATGTAATATCTTCGTGTAGTATATGATTTTCTTTTGTACATTTACATTTTAAACGTGTAAATGACCCTCACAGACAGGTGTTTTCGGTGGCAGAGCAGCATTGCCGTGATCACGGGTGTTCCAGTTAACGATAGCGTGCAATCGCGGCGATTTCGCATGTTCGCCGAACACCGCAGTCAGTAGCATGTCCATCACCCGCGAAATGTCACCCATCAGAAAAATTGACCACTGCTGACAGGCGTTTTTGTTTAAGTACACAGTGCCTGTACTGTAGTTGGTAAAAAAAAACAAATCCAAGGGAAGTAATAAGCTTAAACGGGAGATAATTATCTGAACAGGCAAAATGATAAAAAAATTAATATAAATCAAAGCGGCGCAGTAGGGGACATACTTTTAATGTCATAAATACTGACCTGTTATCGTATGCTTATACTTTCCAAGGGGAAATAACCCATCCGGAATTTTAACTGGGAATCCGCCACCTCAATACCATAATACAGGCCAGGTTAAACATAGTGCAATGCAACCTAGCCAAAAATCGGTAACCAACCCTCAATATTCTTTCCGGATCAACCAGGTGTATACGTGTCTTTTACGGCTCTGAATTAAAATATTGTTTTTCACTTGGTTGATTGGGGTTTTGAATAGATAAATTGTGTTATTTATCTTTTTATTTCTCATTCGGATTAATTTGTGTGGATTTAATGGATTTTGTTTCATTTGTAAAAGGTAAGCCATGCTTGTTTTTATCGAACAATGGTTTATTTCTACCATGCTGGGTGTTTTCAGGCGCGAACGACCACGTGCAAAACGTGCTCTTCTAATACATTGCTAGAACGTGCAAAGCATGTTCTTCTAATGTGTTACGAGATCGTGCAAAGCGTGTTCTTCTATTGACAGATTGTTTATCATTTGCCATTGTGTGCAATAATGATTTTAACGTTCCGTATGACAATCTAATTGATCGTCATTTTATTTTTCATCTGTTTTGAATTAAACTTTTGTTTAATTTATGATCTACGGCAGTATTATTATAATTTTCATTATGGTCAAATAATGATTTTATGTGCCGTATGATAATCTGGTCTGTGACCAGTTTATGGTTGAATATGCTTTGCTCTTGTTTTTCATATATTCGACTACATGATGGTCGCAGAAACAAGAGTGGATAAATACCCGGTGACTTCGCAGATCATGGATGATAGTTGCAGTATCAGTCACCGGGTATCGGGCACGATCGCGACCGTACTATGCTAAGTCTCTTAGACAGTCGGTCAACATCAGACCATATGGCGACACCCGTCAGCCGGTCTTTGCCCGATGGCATTGGTCAAGGACATCGACCAATGCCGGACCATTTGGCATCCGCCATACGGTCATTATCCGGTGACAACACTGGTCATGATATGACCGGTACGTCACCGGGGACGTTGATCACGGACCATTGATCGACGTCTGACCGGCCGGTCCGGTCACCGGTCATGTCACCGGTCCGGTCCGGTCATTGATCACCGGTCCGGTCACCGGTCATGTCACCGGTCCGGTCCGGTCCGGTCACCGGTCATGTCACCGGTCCGGTCCGGTCACCGGTCCGGTCATTGATCACCGGTCCGGTCCGGTCACCGGTCATGTCACCGGTCCGGTCACCGGTCATGTCACCGGTCCGGTCATTGATCACCGGTCCGGTCCGGTCACCGGTCATGTCACCGGTCCGGTCCGGTCACCGGTCATGTCACCGGTCCGGTCATGTCACCGGTCCGGTCATGTCAACGGTCCGGTCCGGTCACCGGTCCGGTCATTGATCACCGCTCCGGTCACCGGTCAACAGTCATCAGTTAGGCCTGCCACCGATAACACCAGTCACCGGTCAAGAAGAAGAACTCGGTCTTCTTCATTGAATTATTCTCCTATTCTTCGTTGAATACATCGTCTTCATCAAGGATTAGACATCGGACACGCTATTCTTCGTCGAGCAGTTCTCATCGTCGCGGCTCTCGTAAGCGATCACGTCGTCCCTCACGGAGACGTTATTCTAGAAGATCTCGGTCTCATCGCAGCCGATCCACATCTCGGCCGATCCAGATCTCGACATCGCAGGAAACGAGGACGTCGTCAACCTTCACGTAGACATCAGCGGACTGCATTGAGCACCACTGGATATTTATCGAACATACCTCTCCTTCATTGAGCAGTTCTCGGCGTTGATACGCTCGTAAGCGATCATGTCAATGCTCACGGAGCCAATATTGTAGAAGACAATATTTCCAGCGTAGCCGAACAATATTTCGGCATCGAAGTTATATGGATGTCGCCACTTCTTACGTAGGCGTTAATGAACCTACTGGTCATATCGACGTTCTCCATTTTATTCCTTTAGGAATATCATGTCTCCATTCCACGTGTGATGGTTCTTCTTATGGCATCCACACATGTTGCAGTCACCGAGCCGTAGTTGTATACGAACACTAGTTCGTTTAACATTCAGGCTTCGGGATAAGCTGTTCTTTTCTCCACTACGACTACAAGGACACTTATGCCTATTAATACTGATAATCTACCGTTGTTTTCCGGTTAACATTATCAGATGACTTCGTGGATGGTCATTCTTCTGCACCAGATATTTCCATTCTGACGCAGTTATATTATACCGGTCCCGATCACCGGACATCGGTCACCATTCATCGGTCATATCACCGATCACTGATCACCGGTCAGAATAAGTGATGTCTCATCGCCATCGGATTGGATTTTTTTTGGCATGATCTTCTTTTCCGAGCAGTGCTTGACATTGATAACAGACCATATGGATTCCACCATTTTTCGGTCTTTAACTGGTAACGTCACCGGTCATATTATGACTGGTCCGTTCACCGGGCTACAGTTACCGGTCATTGACCGGTCCGGTTCGGTCACCACTTACCAATTACCGGTATTCCACTGTGTTTTCATCGGTCAATTTTTAGTATCACGGGTATCGTCTACATTACATAGTTGTATACCCCTGGCTATGATTGTATTGAATACTATATTTTATGGATTCAACAATCTACATGACTTTTTGTGTTTTTCAATACGGATGTTCTACTGGCGACGGTTACCTAATCATGCTATATCTGTTATTTGTACTTCTATCTCAACCGGCTACATGCAGACTACTGGTCTTGCAGAAAGATCGGCTGAAGTGGGCTCGGAGACTAGCATTGAGGTCGAACATTACTATTTGACCTCTATTAATTTATGTTCGAGACCCGAAGGATGAATTGTTTTAACCGCCTTTACCTGTCGGCTACAGACTTTGCAGTCAGTGTCACGGAACAGTTGGGACACATTAATGACGCTAACAGGATTAGCAAGACGACATTTGTATCGACTTCTGCTTTTCTATTGCTCCTACGGCAGTGCATATTTTCAAGCTACTGGAATCAACAAGAGTTCTGATACATAGGATTGCCTATCAGATTGACCGCATAGCGGCTACAGTCTTGTAGATGGCTTAGGACCTATTGAACTCAGATCTTAGATCCTAGGATCTGGAGGAACCTCATCTTAAAGTTATTCTTCTATTACACTTCTGGCCATAACAGGCCGTCTTCCTATAACTGGTCGTATTTCTTTCGGAATTCGTCCAGGTTAGAAGTCTTGAAGTAAATGGATTAATCAAGTCAGAATTTAAGACTTCCATGCATTCTACCGGCAAGCGTGGACCCGCTTAAGGTTACCCCTAGGGTTTTCACCTTTTTCTGCCATCACACCTCCGATTCCGGAGGTACCACTATCAATCATATTTCCGTACTTCGCAAATCGATGACTTTGCGACCTGTATTATCCAGGATTTTAAAGGCGCCTGTTATTGGTTCAAGAGAGGCTATATTCTGTAGATAGGTCATAAACTTATAAGTGTTAAACACTGTCCTATTCTACCAATTTTCAAGTGTGTTTGGAGTGGGAAAGTTCGGCTTGCCGTGGTTTCTTTGCCCACCCATCCTTGACAAATGGTTCCGGTCACCGGTCGGTATTTACCGGTCCGGTCACCGGTCCTTCTGCTGAGACGTCTTTTCTTACGTCCGTTTCAGCTTTATTTTTAAGATAATTGTATTAATCTCGGGATTATTTAATGACACAGATTTCCATCTTTTTTGTCATTATTTACCACTATTCAGTGGTGTCTAGACTAGAAGATTATCTTGGCAAGAATATAGTTTATTCTACCACAACCTTTCTTACATCTTATACAGATGTGAGCAGATAAGGTTATGGACGATCACATAGAACAACGTATCTTGATTTTCTCAATTATGTGGTATCCTAACGAATATCACCTGCACATCTACATCTTGAAAAGCGAAAATTCTTTTTAGCTGTTTTTCATTTACAACACATTTTCACGATTCCTTTGTGATGGTTTCAACTATCACACATCGGTCGTGGTTTACTTACAGACACGGAGGTGATCATATTATCACTCCTTGTAACTGGAAATCAGGAACTTATTCGTTCTTTGCAAGAACAACAAATTTTCTCTATCGTCTTTCTCATACCAGTTCGTCTCAACGCCCTGTTGGACCTTTTGTCCTGCAGTTCTTTCTTTCGAATTATTTTTCCGTTGGGTTCAATAATGTAATTGCGCATGCGCGGCAGTGAAGTTGCAGACGAGTTGCATGGTGTACATAGTATATCAAAGAATGTTGTTTATCATCAAACGCTAGTTATTAGCGTTATGCGATCGTATATCGCAGTGTATACCGGTATGCTGAACAACGTCAACAATGCAGTTCACAGAAATCGATCCAGCAGGGTGTGCGATTGTTATACATTCGTCCATTGACATAAACTGGAATATCTTGCCTTCTTGGTGAGTTTTTGCAATAACTGAGTTTTTGCCATAATTTCATGAAATATACTTAATGAACCATGGGATTATGGTTCTACGACCTTTTTAGTCTCCTGTACAATTTTTTTCAGGAAACTTCTTCACAGGTCAAATATCATATCTCACTGAGACATATTTTTACTGATCCAAACATGTGCCACTTCATGTCTGGCCATTAATAACTTTTAGTTATCTCTACAGAAGAATGTTTTTCTGTTAGAGTTTCAATCCTTGTTACTTGTGCAAGGATAATTCCATCAGAACTGTATAAAGGTTCTATGGAAATTCATTTTTTACTGGGTAATTGAGAGCATAGTTATTACCTTAATCACTCTGCTAGATACATAGAGGTTTTTCTCATCTTTTTCTTGATGATAAGAAATTTGTTCTTTTCTTCATCAAAGGATAGAGATTATGCTTTCGTATACCTTGTTTTGTGTAAGTCATCGCAACTCTGTGCTGTCTTACCTATTTTGGAACTGATCCAAACTATGGAACGTCAACACTATGTTTTTCGTTCCTTTACCTTCTTAAGCGGTTTTGACTTGTGTAACATGTTGGGATGCTTAATGAGCTCCCTATGAACCTTTTTCATCAGGCTTATTAACAGTTCCAATATAATTTTAAGACGGTTTTCCTTCTTATTATGGCTTTTACCATACGGAGAAGTGAAATTCATGCTTTTTCTGTTGAATACGACCAATTCCAGTTGGATCTATTGTCGTTTTCACTTTGTTGTGTCAGCCAGGATTCCTTGCTTAATATCAAGTCCTCTATATGGCTTCTACCTTCAAGTTTCCAAGTTTTCTTAAACTGGTAGTCATGAAGATATGGATAAACTTCTTTGGGCAATCAGGGCTTTGAAGTTCTATCTCAGCAGTGTTAGTCAGAAGTCCATTCGAGGTTCTCAAAGACACTCTTCATTTCCCCAAAAAAGGGGGGGGGGAGATGTGTCTGCGGCTTCTATTTCTCGGGGTTAGACCTCGACTAAGGAAAGTTAATCTTATCCTATCTAAGGATTCATTCCTTTTTAGGATCTGACCGCATGAATTAAGAGCTCTGTCTGTTTTGTGGGCATATATTAATCACACCCCACTTTTTGACGTGCTCTAAGCTGTTTACTGGAGGAATCCGACCACCTTGTCATCTTTTTATCTTCGTTTTCTGAAGTGCCAACAATACAATTTGTATACGTTTGGGCTTGTTGTGGTTTCACTAACGGTAGTGTCTTCTTTACGACATAGACATATTACTCTGTCTGAGAAGTCATAATTAATAGCGTTTTAACGAAGATTACTTGATATCATTAGCTGATAACCCTGTTTATGGGTTCTACTGTGTTGGGAAAATATATACGAACCTTCCCACCGCAGCTGCAAAATCAGCATACGATAACAGGTCAGTATTTATGACATTAAAACAAATTTTTTAAATAAAATTCATTTTAATTATTAAATACTTACCTGTTATCGGTAAGTCCCACCTCCCACCCCGCTATTCGATTAATATTTTTGTATATATATTGAAAGAATATTGAGGGTTGGTTACCGATTTTTGGCTAGGTTGCATTGCACTATGTTTAACCTGGCCTGTATTATGGTATTGAGGTGGCGGATTCCCAGTTAAAATTCCGGATGGGTTATTTCCCCTTGGAAAGTATAAGCATACGATAACAGGTAAGTATTTAATAATTAAAATGAATTTTATTTAAAAAATTTGTATTTCTGACAAACACATTTTTTGTTAGTCTTAAAATTAGGTGGCTGACAGAAATCATACATGATAAATCAAAGTGTAAGAAATGTCCAGCAGGCTGTCCTGGGACAGCTCTTATTATGGCCCCTGCCTCTGACTCAAGTAGGGCAGTTGTCAGTTACTGTCATATGTGTATGAAGTACTTGTAAATCAGTTCACCCATGAAGTGTGAGTGGTATAATGACTCCCATGTAAGGACTAAAATACCGCTTAAAAATGACGAAAATTCAAGCCAATAACACCAATAACTTAAATTTGGGATTGAGTATTCTTTTGGAGGGAAGATAATGCATCTTATTTTGGAAAAACTCGGCTTACAGCGTGTGGGTATAGTGCCATTTCAGATAAGCCTGTGAAGTTCGAACTGGCTAATCAGGGACGACACTTTCCAACTATACTTGATTTTTATGCCCCCGGATCGAAAGATCGGGGGTATATTGTTTTTGGCCTGTCCGTCTGTCTGTCATTCATTCATTCATTCATTGTGTGTGTCCCAAAACTTTAACCTTGGTTAAAGTTTGATAACTTTTGCAATATTGAAGATAGCAACTTCATATTTGGCATGCATGTGTATCTCACAGAGCTGCACATTTTGAGTGGTGAAAAGTCAAGGTCAAGGTCATCCTTCAAGGTCAAATGTCAATTATCGTATTTTACTTTCCTAAATCTTAAACCTTCATTAAAGTTAGGTCATAACTTTTTGAATATTGAAGATAGCAACTTGATATTTGGCATGCATGTGTATCTCATGGAGCTGCACATTTTGAGTGGTGAAAGGTCAAGATCAAAGTCATCCGTCAAGGTCAAAGGTCAAATTTGTGGCTTCAAAGAGGCGCAATTGGAGGCATTTTGTTCTGACAAACACATCTCTTGTCTTTTAGAGATATTGATTTCTGAACAAAATATTAAATATTATATGAAAGCTGAAAGTGATGTCCCTCATTAGCCCTGCAGACCGCACAGGCTAATCTGTGATGACGCTAGGCATATGCTTTAAAAGCAGTCTGCCCAGAACACCTGATATTTTTATTATGCCCCCAAAGGAGGGCATATAGTGATCGGACCATCCGTCCGCCTGTCCATCCGTCACACTTTGCGTTTAGGTTTCGCGTTTAGATTTCAAAAAATGCTCATAACTTCTATGTCACTTCAGATAGCAACTTGATGTTAGGCATGCATATGTATCTCATGGAGCTGTACATTTTGAGTGGTGAAAGGTCAAGGTCATCCTTCATGTTCAAAGGCCAAAAAAGGGAAGTAATAAGCTTCAAAGGGAGATAATTATTTGTACGTGCCAAATGTTTGAAAAAAAAAAAAAATCAAAGCGGCGCATTGTGTTTCTGACAATCATATCTCTTGTTCAATGGAAAGTTTTACTGCAAGTCATATGCATTGTTTTTATGACAGGGAGTGGTGATGCCACGTTTCCTGCAATGAATGGTCAGTGTTCCCCGCGACCTTTTACTGACCTCACTGTCCGTGTGGACCAGCATGGCCAGGACCAGAGGCAGGTCCAACACAGAGGTACGCTGTATAAATGTATTAAAATGAGCTGTGATCTTGGAAAACGGGCTTCATGCATGTGTTGTCCCAGATTAGCCTGTGGATTCGTAAAAGGCTTATCAGGGCTGACATTTTCCATCTATACTGGATTTTCACTAAATAGAGACTGTCTATACATGCAAAGTAAAAAAAGAGCAGAAAGTGTTGTCCTTAAGCTGCGACTATACTTACTGCACATGCATTAAGCCTTGTATCACCAGAGGGTGTCTCCTTACATGGCTAACAAAGGGAATAACTCAAATAAGTAGAAATCAATGGAGGATATTTATTGGTTTTGTTAGACTTACGATTTTAATGTACAAATAAATAGAGTAGTTAGTATTTACATCACAAGTAAATAGAGCTTTCATTAGGGGATATATTTATTATGCTCCCCCAAAATAAAGCATATATTCGCCGCTTCATCTGTCCGTCCGTGAAAAATTTTTGTCCGGACTATTTCTCAGCAACTAATGACCAGAATTCAATGAAACTTTATGGGAAGCTTCACTACCAAGAGGAGATGTGCATATTATCAGCAGGTTCTGGTCGGATGATTTTTCAGAGTTATGGCCCTTTAAAATTTTCAATTAACTGTACATATAGTGCAATTCTTGTCCGGGTTATTTCTCAGTAACTAATGACTGGAATTCAATGAAACTTTATGGGAAGCTTCACTACGAAGAGGAGATGTGCATATTATCAGCGAGTTCTGGTCTGATGATTTTTCACAGAGTTATAGCCCTTTGAAATTTTCCATTAACTGTACATAAAGTGCAATTCTTATAAATTTTTATCCGGGCTATTTCTCAGCAACTAATGACCTGAATTCAATGAAACTTTTTGGAAGCTTCACTAACAAGAGGAGATGTGCATATTATCAGCAGGTACTGGTCGGATGATTTTTCACAGAGATATTGCCCTTTGAAATTTTCCATTAACTGTACATATAGTGCAATTCTTGTCCGAGCTATTTCTCAGCAACTCATGACCGGAATTCAATGAAACTTTGTGGGAAGCTTCACTACTAAGAGGAGATGTGCATATTATCAGCCGGTTCTGGTCGGATGATTTTTCACAGAGTTATGGCCCATTGAAATTTTCCATTAACTGTACATATAGTGCAATTCTTGTCCGGGCTTTTTCTCAGCAACTAATGACCGGAATTCAATGAAACTTTATGGGAAGCTTCACTACCAAAAGGAGATGTGCATATTATCAGCGGGTTCTGGTCGGATGATTGTTCACAGAGTTATGGCTCTTTGAAATTTACCATCAACTGTACATATAGTGCAATTCTTGTCCGGGCTTTTTCTCAGCAACTAATGACTGGAATTCAATGAAACTTTATAGGAAGCTTCACTACCAATAGGAGATGTGCATAATATCAGCAGGTTCTGGTCGGATGATTTTTCAGAGTTATGGCCCTTTGAAATTTTCCATTAACTGTACATATAGTGCAATTCTTGTCGGGGCTATTTCTCAGCAACTAATGACTGGAATTCAATGAAACTTTATGGGAAGCTTTACTACCAAGAGTAGATGTGTACATTATCAGTGGGTTCTGGTCGGATGATTTTTCAGAGAGTTATGGCCCTTTGAATTTTTCCATTGTACATATAGTGCAATTCTTGTCCGAGCTATTTCTCAGCAACTTATTACGGGAATTCAATAAAACTTTATGGGAAGCTTCACTACCAACAGGAGATGTGCATATTGTCAGCCGGTTATGGTCTGATGATTTTTCACAGAGTTATGGCCCTTTGAAATTTTCTATAAACTGTACATATAGTGAAATTCTTGTCTGGCCTGTTTCTCCCCAACTACTGACTGGAATTCAATGAAGCATTATGGGAAGCTTAACTACCTTCAGGAGATGCGCATGTTATTTGTGGGTTCTGGTTAGATGATTTATTTAGAGAGTTATGGCCCTTTGAAATTTTTAAGTTGCTAAACCATCCATCGTATTATTATGTCCAAAGTTATGCCCCTCAAGACGTTTCCTTTTATCTGAATATAATTATAGTGCAATATTGTGACAAAAAAACACCTTTTTCAGACGTTTTTTTGTTTTTATTGACACAAGCCAATACAAAATATATAATTTATGTGGACCAATAGATTTTATTTTTATTTTATGCCTTTGTTGACATTAAAATAAGGTTTAAAGTGAAATACAATCATATAAAAGTGATCATGCCTTTTCGTATCTGTTGATTCCATCGCCAACCATCTATTTCATTTAGTGTTTTAATTTATAGACAATTTTCAATTCTTTTTGCTGCTTGAAGTATTTATTACCAATTTTGAATACTGCATTTTAAAATAGTGTACTATTTATTTTTTACAGGAAGTGGAAGTGTTCATGGTTCTGGTGTGACCCAGATAGCTTCTCATGCCTCGCCAGCTTCTGTGGGTCGCGGCAGAGCAGCGCCGGGGAGTTACCAGCAAGCATCTGTGAATTCTGCGCCTGCACCTGGTGCTTACCCATCCGATCCCTCCAACAGAGGCAAGTACAATACAAATGAGCCTCTGGGAAAATGGTGCTTAATGCATTTGCATAGACAATGTCATCCAAGATTAGCCTATGCAGTTGTCCACACAGGCTAAGCAGGAACAAAATGCTTGCTTTTAGGGTATATTTTATATAAAGAAATTCTCTTATTATTAGCTCTACTGGCCGAAGGCCTGAAGAGCTTATGTCATGGCGTGGTTCCCGTAGTCTGTGCGTGCGTGTGCGTTAAACTTTTTCTTGTTAACGGGTTTAAGTCCACAGTTTTCATCCGATTCTTTTCAAACTCAGTGCCTTTATATTAATGAGGACTCGAACCCTATTGAAAATGGGTTACATTAAAAAGTCCAGAATTATCACCCCTTGAATTTGAGAAAATTGTGAAATAAGGCTTGTTTACGCAATGAAGTCCACAGTTTTCATCCAATCATTTCCCAACTTGCACAGTGTCTTTATCTTAATGATGAGTCAAACCCTATTGAAAATGAGCAATATCGGAGTTATAAGTCCAGAATGAACTCCCCTTGAATTTGAGAAAAAAATGAAAATTCAGTTTTTTTTATGTGATAAAGTCCATAATTTTCATCCAATTCTTTGTAAACTTGCACAGTGTCTTTGTATCAATGAGGACTCGAACCCTTTTTTAAAAAGAGTAATATCGAAGCAATAAGTCCAGAATGATTTCCCCTTGAAAATGAGAAAATTTTGAAATCCCGCTTGTTTACGCAATTAATTCCACAGTTTTCATCCAATTATTTTCAAATGTGCACAGTATCTTTATGTCAATGAGGACTTGAACCCTATTGAATATGAGCAGTATCGGAGAAATAAGTACACAATATTCTCCCCTTGAATTTGAGAAAATTCTCCTTGTTTGCGGGATTAAGTACACAGTTTCCATCTTATTCTTTCCAAACTTACACAGTGTTTATAGCAGTAGAGCGATTGTTAAAAATAAAGTTTTGCTTCAGAGTGTTGTCCTAAATTAGCCTGTGCGAACTACACAGGTTTATCTGGGAGGACACTTTACGCATATGCATTAAGCCCCATTTTCCTACAGCTTTGATACTCATTAGTGTTTTTTTTCAAATTTGGGGCCTGAAGAGGGACACATTCCCAATATAAAAAGGTATATTTGTCCCAAATGGGATCCAGAAATTCCCAAATGAAGGTTTAAAAATAAAGAAATAAACAAATTAACAAATAAATCTCAATATTCACTTTATCCTCCATCAAGCTCTATAAATGAAACCTTAGTCAATTTATTCACACGCAAAAAAGTGTGAACAACCCTTCAAAATGGAAAATGTGTGTTGTGAAATCTTCAGATTGGGAATTATGGGTCTTTTAATTGCTTAGTTTTTATTTCACAAACCAATAAAAATATTCATTATGCCCCCCTTCGAAGAAGAGGGGGTATATTGCTTTGCTCATGTCGGTCGGTCTGTCGGTCCGTCCACCAGGTGGTTGTCAGACGATAACTCAAGAACGCTTGGGCCTAGGATCATGAAACTTTATAGGTACATTGATCATGACTCGCAGATGACCCCTATTGATTTTGAGGTCACTAGGTCAAAGGTCAAGGTCACAGTGACCTGAAATAGTAAAATGGTTTCCGGATGATAACTCAAGAACGCATATGCCTAGGATCATGAAACTTCATGGGTAGATTGATCATGACTCGCAGATGACCCCTATTGATTTTGAGGTCACTAGGTTAAAGGTCAAGGTCACGGTGACCCGAAATAGTAAAATGGTTTTCGGATGATAACTCAAGAACGCATACGCCTAGGATCATGAAACTTCATAGGTAGATTGATCATGACTTACAGATGACCCCTATTGATTTTGAGGTCACAAGGTCAAAGGTCAAGGTCACGGTGACCCGAAATAGTAAAATGATTTTCGGATGATAACTCAAGAACGCTTTTGCCTAGGATCATGACACTTCTTAGGTACATTGATCGTGACTTGCAGATGACCCCTATTGATTTTCAGGTCACTAGGTCAAAGGTCAAGGTCACAGTGACAAAAATCGTATTCACACAATGGCTGCCACTACATATGGGGGGCATGCATGTTTTACAAACAGCCCTTGTTTACATGATTTTTGGCTGTTAGATTTGGTGCTCATTTTTTAGCTCGACTATTATATATGAAATATATATACACTGTAACTCCAATATAGCGCGGTCAATGGGGTCCAAGCCGCGAAACAGCGTTATAACGGATCCGCGTTATAGGTTTTGAGCTCATTTACTGCAGGGAGCTATAAAAAAAACAGGTATAGAATAGCCTGTAATATAGGTTATGTATATTGCCATGCTGTGTTGACGCAAATACATGCATATAAACCGAATCGAATCGATAACAGTATACATACCGCTTTTCTAATGTGCACATTTATCCCATAATCCAATAAAATTGCAACATCACTTAAAAAATAATAATCTTGAACATTAATGACGATATATGTTTAAGAAATTCGTAAACACAACCTTACGCATATATGCCATTTTCAGAAGTGTTAAGAGTACAGTGCATTATGGGGCAGAGCTTTCATTGGACGAGCGACTTTAAATTTAGATTGAATGCAATACGACTCATGTACAAAAAATTGTTTTATTGCGTCATACGCATGCAAAAAACGTGTTTCCCGGGGACTTTCTGATACCGCGCGAAAATGAAAGTGAAACTCTGTTAACAATTGCCAGTACACTGCGGTCGCATGTAAATAAATCGTCTGCATTATTTATTTTCTTATACACGAACTGAAAGATTAAATGACATAATACTAGAATGATAATGAAATGACAGAAAAAGTTGTTTTATACAGTAGGCAGTATATTTCACAGCCTCTCATTTAATATAGTCAAACTGCAACCATATCAAAGTAAGAATGTTTCAATCGTTTGAATTACTTGAATTGTATAACTATCCCGCTTGCACTTAACTTATGGAAATTATCGCACTGAACCGCTCTGATGAGGAATACATGTAATAAACACTGACACGCGAGTTTTTCACACCTTTATTGACATTACACAACAGATTAACACCAATTAGCTGTAGGTGTTGTTTAACCTCAAGGCGATTATAATCGGTTCAACGGACGGTTGAATAAAGCAATCAACATGACTGTGATTGCCGCCATCTTTGAATTGTCTGAAAATACATGAAGTTGCATAATACGGATTTGAATCAGAAGTCAAATGGAAGGTTGGAGAAAAAATGGGATCCAAGCACCCTCCGCGTTATATTGGATTCAGCGTTATAACGGAGCGCTTTATATTGGAGTTACAGTGTAGTGGAGCTATCCTACTCACCCCGGCGTCGGCATTTCGGTTTCGATGCAAATGTTAAATTTTCCTTACTACCCCAATTATTTTCATTGTCCCTTGACATATTGCTTTCATATTTTGCATACTTGTTTATTAACATGACCCCAACCTATAAACAAGAGCCGACAACTCTATCAAGCATTTTGTCATAACTATGGCCCCTTTTTCACTTAGAATATGCAGCAAATGTTAATGTTTGCGTACTACACCAAATATTTTCAATGTCCCTTGACATATTGCTGTCATATTTTGCATACTTGTTTACCATCATGACCCCAACCTTTAAACAAGAGCATAAAACTGTATCACGCATTTTGACAGAATTATTGTTCCTTTTATACTAAGAATCCCCCCCCCCCAATTTTTTTTTATTTTTCCTTTTTTTATTTTTGAAAGATCGTCTAATAAATGACCACACCCCACATTATACCCCCTTTCGATCTCCCCCCCCCCAAAACATATTTTTTTTTTCCTTTTTTTTTTGTTGAAAGATCGTCTTAATTGAATATGAAAAATTTCCCCATGATGGCTTATGTTATACTGTCAAGCACTCGAATAGTCCAGCGCGCTGTCCTCTGACAGCTCTTGTTTTATTAACTGGTAGATAATGCACTAATGGAATGAAATTAGCGCAGTTTTCCTTCGTTTTGGGAATTTTTCTAATGGCTATATGGAATTTTGTAGTTTGTTCTCAATTGGGAAAGTAGCTTTTACGGGTACTTTATAAAGAAGAAAAAAAATTGCTGGCCTATGATAAGGTTGTTAAACACATCCAGCCAATTGTTATATAATTGTGAAAGTTATTTTTACGGAAAATTCTCATTTCAGGTCGCGGGGCTCCCAGAGGTCGAGGTAGAGGTCGCGGGAGAGAAGGCCCACCCAGGGGACGGGGTCGAGGGCGTGGCTACTGGAATGGCCATGGTTACTATGACAACAACGACTACAGCAGTGGTTACTATGGCAGTGACAGTTACCATGACGACTGGCATTCAGGCGGACACAGGGGAAGGGGATATTACGGGAATCAGGGCAGAGGGAGGGGATATCCTTCAGAGGGGGGCTATGTGGAGGAATTTTATGGTAGCTACCCACATCATCCAGGTCCGAGAATGGTTGGAAGGGGTATGCAGTTTCCGGCTTATGTTCATGCAGCTCCTGCATACTATGGTGAGAAGTGGCTAGCTCATAGTTTAAACCTATTTATTACAGCTCTGTTGCATAGAAATGCCTTAGGCTTATTGTAATGCTATTGAGTCTGTTTGCTGGGTAGATCCAGTACTTGGTGTCTTTGAATGAAATCTGAAAAGATTTTGGACGTGACTTGGGTGTGATTGTTAGCAAGGCTGTTTTTCGGAGAAAACCCATGCAATTGTCATAGCCACCTCGTCCGACGTCCGCCTTAGGCGTCGTGCTAAAACCTTAACATTGGCTCTAAAATCAAAGTGCTTCCACCTACAACTTTGAAACTTCATATGTAGATGCACCTTTATGAGTTCTACACGCCGCACCCGCTTTTGGGTCACTAGGTCAAAGGTTAAGGTCACTGTGACCTCTAATATCAAACTTTAACATAGGCTCTAAAATCAAAGTGCTTCCACCTACAACTTTGAAACTTCATATGTAGTTGCACCTTGATGAGTTCTACATGCCTCACCCATTTTTGGGTCACTAGGTCGAAGGTCAAGGTCACTATGACCTCTAATATAAAACTTTAACAAAAACCTTAACATTGCCTCTTAATGAAAGTGCTTCCACCTACAACTTTGAAACTTCCTATGTAGATGCAACTTGATGAGTTCTACACGCCACACCCATTTTGGGTCACTAGGTCAAAGGTCGAGGTCACTGTGACCTCTATAAAAAAAAAAATTCTGAAGTTTTCACAGCGGAACTTGGCACCCGTTATGCGGTGCTCTTGTTCCTCTTTTAAGCTGGGTTCCTCACTTTGCATGTTAAACTAAATTTACAAAAAGTTATGAACTTTGCTGGATTTCAGAAAAGAAGAAAAAGATAGAAAAGAAGTTTAGTTGAATCCTGTAAGGGGGGTAGCTTGTTTTTCCTGTCCTGAGATGTTTCTTAAATCACACCTGTGAAGTATGGATAGCATTGGTGACCCCCAGGTTGATAGGAGGACACAATATCCAATATGCTATGGCAACCATATGTTAAGTTCTTCAGCCAGATTTAAAAAAAAACTGTCCTGCAGGAACTTTCAACATATTTAAGTTGCAACTTAATTTTATGCTCCCGAAACCCCCTTGCAATTAGCGATTATTATATCCTTTAATAAGACAATTTTTTCAAAGGAAAAAATCCATAAAAGCGCAAAGTGTCGTCTCTGATAAGCCTTTGAAAATTGCACTCGTTGATCTGGGACGACACTTTACGCACATGTATTAAGCTAAACTATTCTCATATTTCAGTTGACCCCAGCTACATGCCTGTACTAGCTGCTCCAAGTTCACACCTGTTGCAACCAGCCTATGCTATGAACCCCGCCCTCAACCCTGGTCTTGTCACCCCTAGCATTCAGTCTGCCAGTCTACTTGGTAAGTACATCAGTATTCAGTCTGCCAGTCCACTGGGTAAGTACATCAGTATTCAGTCTGCCAGTCTACTTGGTAAGTACATCAGTATTCAGTCTGCCAGTCCACTGGGTAAGTACATCAGTATTCAGTCTGCCAGTCCACTGGGTAAGTACATCAGTATTCAGTCTGCCAGTCCACTGGGTAAGTACAGCACACATAGGAGAGGTGAGACATGTCATTAAGGTGATCATTTACGATGCTAATTTGCTGATTACTGTAAAGATCATAATCATTGGTAGTACATTATTAGCTCACCTGAGCACAATGACAGTGTTGAAAAAACATGGCAACCAGGGGGCAGGGCATTTTAAACCAGGTTTTCCAAAGGAAATAGTTGTTATTAGATTGGCGAATGCGGGCGGGTGGGCGGAACAAGCTTGTCCGGGCCATAACTATGTCGTTCATTGTCAGATTTTAAAATCATTTGGCACCTTTGTTCACCATCATTGGACAGTGTGTCGCGCGTAAGAATTACGTCGATATCTCCAAGGTCAAGGTCACACTTTGAGTTCAAAGGTCAAAAATGGCCATAAATGAGCTTGTTCGGGCCATACCTATGTCATTCATTGTCAGATTTTAAAATCATTTGGCACATTTGTTCACCATCATTGGACGATGTGTCACACGAAAGAATTACGTAGATATCTCCAAGGTCAAGGTCGCCACGACTAAAAATTGATTTTGAAACAAGGGGTAACTGTGATATACAATCAGTAGCAATGATCATTTTGAGTTGTAGTTGTCTCCCTTTATCAGACTTTTTATACCCCCACTAAACGAAGTTTAGGGAGGTATATATAGGAGTGAGTTTGTCTGTCGGTCGGTCAGTCGGTCTGTGTCCGCTCTCTAATTCAAGTAGTTTTCATCTGATCTTCACCAAACTTGGTCAGAAGTTGTATCTGGATGATGTCTAGATCAAGTTCGAATATGGGTCATGCCGGGTCAAAAACTAGGTCACTGGGTCACATAGTACGTTTTACACATTCAGCATGGTGTCTGCTCTCTAATTCAAGTAGTTTTCATCCGATCTTCACCACACTTGGTCAGAAGTTGGATCTATATTGACTATATATGGCTAGAGCTGCAACGATTCACCAACAGCTCAATTCGATTTCGATTTGAGACACTCCGATACCGATTTTTTCAATTCAATTCATCTTCAAACCTAGTTTTATCATATATTCACTCTTCTGCCTCAAAATAAATATTTCTGTTCAAAAGTGTTGCATACCTAGATATCTTGGGCATTTGTAGAATTGTGTGTTTGTTTGATATAGTTTGGTTGGTTCAACAGTGTTTTAAAAACTGTTGAAAGTGAGTTAAATTAACATTTGTAAGAAATATTTTGCAAGAAACTGCCAATTGTCTTTCAAACTATGTCAATATTTCAATAAAACACATACAAAGAATAGCAAATTTGGACTCAATTTTAATATAAAAAACTTCTGACTAGAAGATTGTGTTGAATAAACAATAATATAAAATTAAATGAATAATCATAAGAACATCTGGAATCAGTGGAGTGATTGTACTATCACTATTATACTTATATCCAAAACCGCTACAAGCATGTCAACCATTGTGCCGTGACAGCATTACCTGTTACCTGTAGGACAAAGCACATTCTCTAATAAACTTAACAAATTCCCATCAGAAACAGAACTACTTTTCTGGCTGGCGACTTGCGTAGTTGCACTTATGCTTCCTCTTAGTCTTGCTAAATCAACGTTATGTTTGCATCCGTGAAGCACAGTTTACACTTTGTTTTATCGGGAGGGCTACCATCCCAAAACCCAAAATACTGCAACACTTTTGATTTTAGCTTCTTAGGCGCATCTGATAATTTCAATTTGTCAGCCACAACTTGTTCAGCCATTTTGACGCTTTTTCTGAAAGTAGACCGTTACGCACTTATTGATTGGATGACTAAAGTAATAAGCAGCCAATCGCGCGTGTCGTAATTACAGGTAAAGATAAAACCTACACCTGTCCGTATCAAATAGTCAGAATACAGCGAGCTTTACATATCTATGTATATATATGTCTAGATGTTAAAGAATTTAATCGAACTTGGTAGGTTTGGTATCGTTATCGAATCGACGCATTTCGAACCAATTTTCGATGCATCGGATCTAATCGTTGCAGCTCTATATATAGCTATATTAAAACTTGTTAACAATCTAGAAGTCACATTTATAGTCCAATCTTCATGAAACTTGGTCATATTATTTGTCTCAATGATAGCTCAGTTGAGTTTGAAAATGGTTCAGTCAGTTGAAAAATATGGCAGCTAAGGGGCAGATCAGTTTTCCTAATATGGCTAAAGTAAAACCTTATTAACACTGTAGAAGTCACATTTATTGTCAAATCTTCTTGGAACATGGTCAATGTTGACTTTCTTGCACAAGTAACATATTCACATACACATTTACGTTTTTATAACCGACTTTGATAACAATTCACCATATTGTATTTAATTATGCAAAAACTATATCATAATTGATCACTCAATCTATTGAAAAAATACAGTTGTTTTTGGTATCTAGAAGTGTTCTTTCAAAACAGGTTGTAATCAGTCATCAACTATAACATCCAAAGATGCTGATCTCATGATCTCAAAGCTGGACAACAATTAGTGGAAAAATGTACTTCCATTTGCTGATTTTCATTATTAAATTACTGCCCTCATATTACTCATATCCAAAATATAGCTTTATCGCAACAGTTAACAAATGTCTATTTAAAAAAACAACATAAATACACACACACAAAACTTCTTATGACGCATATATGTATATATCTGCCAAAACAACAAACCCTTTCTTTTCACGACCCTTGCTTAATGTTTATACTTCTCGGTTGAACAACAAAGGGCCAACATGGTGCTCTTGTTTGTTAATTTTGATGATTGACAGACTTTATACAAACATATCGGAAAATGACCATTACAAATTCCTCATGTTTTCCCAAAAATCAGAAATCAACAAATTTACATATTTTAAAGTGTCTATTACTCAGTTTCCAAAGTTGTAACCGTAAGTAATAAAATTAATGTAAGAAACAGTATACAGTCAAACATTCTTAGCGGTCACCTGAGAACAATGGTCATTTTCTTTCAGCAGTCAGTCTAGGCTTCCTCTAACAAAAAATCATTATATATTACACCTGAGTATAACAGTCGTCAGGCTATAGCGGCCAACGGTAAGATTATTTTATTCCGAAAGTCAATTTTCACCTGTGTGCAGCGGTCATGTGTCATTTCAAGGTGTGAAAAGTAAACATTCAAATCAATCTGCATTGTTGTCTCTTACCTCTGACATCACAGCGTCTTTTGTATATCTATTTTGCAGATAAAGAATCTCATTGCAGTAACTGACTTTAATATGATAAAGATGGACCACTCTGCGAACACAAAGAATAGGGAGGAAAAGGGGGTTTAATGCATGTGCATAAAGTGTTGTCCCAGATTAGCCTGTGCAAACAGCATCATTATTCTATGATTTTATTCTTTTAATTTGAATGATTATAAAGAGTTATATCAAATTTAGTATTTCCCTAATCAATGGACTTTTCATGTGGAAAAAAAGGCTAATGAATTTATTTTCCCAATTTCATGAAAATGCCGATAAAATTCCCAATTCCAAAGCCATGGGCTTTCTTCCCAAAAAGTGGAGAAAAAAAATCCTGTAAAAGAAAAATTCCATAAAAGCTGAAAGTGTCATCCCTGCAAAGGCTTATCTGGGTTGACCTTTTATGCACATGCTTTAAGCCCTATTGTTGTAGAACGCAACTCAATTGCCCATCTTCCTTCACAGCTCAGAAGGAAATTCCAATACCCCAGCAAGAGTGCTCTGTGTGTAACAAACTGGGCTCGTACCGCTGTAGCCGCTGCAAGACCCCGTACTGTAGTCGGGAATGCCAGCAGCTCGACTGGACGGCCAACAACCACAAGGGGAAATGCGGCAGTGTGCAGAAGTAAGTAGAGTTTATTTACAAGAGTTGTTTCAACATTAGAATAAATGAGTCTTGTTCTAGGAAGAATGATCTTTATGCATATGCCTTAAGTGTTTTCCAAGAATAGCCTGTGCAGTCTTCACAGGCTAACCAGAGAGGATACTTTCCACTTTTATGGTATTTTTTGTTTAAAGGTAGTATCGTTATGGAGAAAATTCAGCTGAGTCAGAAAGTGTTTTCCCAGATTTTGTCTGTGTGGATTACCCATGCTTATCTGGGACAACATTTTATGCACAGGTATTTATGCCAGTTTTCGCCAAACAATGCTCAATTACTTTTATTTGTTTTCAACTTAAGAATAATCAATTCAGAACTTATTTTTACTGAAAAAATATAGATGTAAGGTCTTAAAATATTTGTTGAAAGAAAAAGGAGCAATATCTGACTAAAATAAAGTAATTTGATAACCAAATTTGAAACATTTAATTAATGTATTACAAAGCATTTTATTATGCCCCCCTTCGAAGAATAGGGGGTATATTGTTTTGCACATGTCGGTAGGTCAGTCCGTCCGTCCACCAGGTGGTTTCCAGATGATAACTCAAGAACACTTAGGCCTAGGATCATGAAACTTCATAGGTACATTGTTCATGACTGGCAGATGACTCCTATTGATTTTGAGGTCACTAGGTCAAAGGTCAAGGTCACAGTGACTCAAAATAGTAAAACGGTTTCCGGATGATATTTCAAGAACGCTTACGCCTAGGATCATGAAACTTCATAGGTACATTGATCATGACTCGCAGATGACCCCTATTGATTTTCAGGTCACTAGGTCAAAGGTCAAGGTCACAATGACTTGAAACAGAAAAATGGTTTCCGGATGATAACTCAAGAACGCTTACGCCTAGGATCATGAAACTTCATAGGTACATTGATCATGACTCAAAGATGACCCCTATCGATTTTTAGGTCACTAGATCAAAGGTCAAGGTCACAGTGACTCGAAACAGAAAAATGGTTTCCAGATGATAACTCAAGAATGCTGATGCCTTCATGAAACTTCATAGGTACATTGATCATGACTTGCAAATGACCCCTATTGATGTTCAGGTCAAAGGTCAAGGTCACGGTGACTCGACACAGTAAAATGGTTTCCGGACGATAACTCAAGAAAGCTTATGCCTAGGATCATGAAACTTCATAGGTACATTGATCATGACTGGCAGGGGACCCCTAATAATTCTCAGGTCACTAGGTCAAAGGTCAAGGTCACAGTAACTTGAAACAGTAAAATGGTTTCCTGATGATAACTCAAGAATACGTAGGCCTATGATCATGAAACTTCGTAGGTACATTGATCATGACTGGCAGATGACCCCTATTGATTTTCAAGTCACTAGGTCAAAGGTCAAGTTCACAGTGACAAAAAACATATTCACACAATGGCTGCCACTACAACTGACAGCCCATATGAGGGGCATGAATGTTTTACAAACAGCCCTTGTTTTTTATGTATGTTGATGTCTAAAAGAAAATTTTATTTTCTTCTCTTGTTATTCTGACAATTGTTCTAGAAGTAAATATAAAGTTATACACATATAATTCAGGGCCCTCAATCCATTTTAGGGGAAGCGGGTCGCTACCCATAGCAGGGGGAATTTTCGCAGTGTTTCCCTTTTTGGGGGATTTTTAACTTACTCTCTAATTATTACATTTGTACATGTTTGCACTATATTCATTGCTTATTTCATAATTTAGTATGTTTGACAAGATTAAATTAAAATAGAATTGAGATAAAATAATCATGAGACATCTATCTATAAATAAAAAGTATTTTTTTTATATTTTTTTTTAGGGGTAATTTTTCCCCCAAAAAGGGGAAAAAAGTATTCTTTTCAGGGGGGGGGGGAATGCGGCCAAATTTCGGCCGTGGATTTGACAGATTGAGGGCCCTGTAATTATACACTGTAATTCCAATATAAGACAGCGTTATAAATGCATCTGCGTTATAAGTTCTGAGCATTCATAAATTATTGAAAGGTTATGTTCTCATTCGCCAATCCTACAGTATTGGTAACTGTATACAAACTGCGTTTAATGTGCATATATATATCCCATTATCTTATAATATAATTCATACATCAATTAAAAAAAATCTGACTATTTATGACGATAAAAGTGTTAAAGAATTTCATAAACATAAATATACGCTGCGGCCATTTTTCAGATGTGTAACATGAATAGTGCATAATGGGACAGCGGTTTCATAGGGCACTGTTTAAATTTAATGGTAACAACCAATGGACGAGTGAGTTTAAATGAGATCGAATGCAATGGGATATGAAGCAATGTTTTATTGCGTCATACTTAGTCATGCGAAAAACATGCTTCTCGGGGATTTACTGAAAATTGCGTTACAATGAAAGTGAATTTCTGTAAACAATTACCCTACATTTTTCATCCCTAATTAAAATTATTGTATGCCTGTTACGTTTTCACTTGCATTTTAGCATACAATATTTATAGGTTATTAGACGTTTCACTGTACAATACGTAGATATATTTAGGTGATCACACAGTTTGACGTCATATTGGACGAGCTGTTAGGCGAGTCCAATATGACTTCAAACTGTGTGCGAGTCAAAATATATCACGTATTGTACAGATTAAACGTTTAATAAGCTTTTATAGCTCACCTGATTGCTCTGGTGAGCTTTTGTGACCGGTCTTTGTCCGTCGTCCGTCAGTCCGTCCACATTTGTTCGTAAACACTCTAGAGGCCACATTTATTGTCCCATCTTCATGAAACTTGGTCAGAAGATTTGTCCCAATGATTTCTCGATCGAGTTCGAAACTGGGTCATGATTCAGGGGTTTTTCAGCACTGTCTGCGCCTCCGGGAAACGGAGGCATTCCCAAAACAAACGGACCCGTTCCCAATCGAATTTTGATTGCATTTTTCCCAATTCCAAAAAATAAAATCTTCCAAAATCGTAAAAAGTAAACATAATTTATATCGAAAGAGTGACTTCCCTTCATTCGCGACGTAATAAAGCTTTTAGTGACACAGATTTTTTTGTGTATTTGCCGAATGCATTTACTCTCGGCGATGACGTTGGAACTGTTCCAAATTATACAAGAGTATATAGAGCCGCACAATAAACATTCTATACCATATCTCTAGACGCTTATTTTCAATCATGGCTTCGCACAATAGTAAATATTACATTAAAAAACACAAAAAATAGACTCTAAAGGATGTGTAACGATATCATCAATGTTTTCGAAACGCTCAGAATCTTCCAAAATTACTGCCGTGAGTAACACTGAACAGACAGGCTCGGACGATACGCAGCAAAATGTAACAGCAAAAGAAGTTATGCCAGGGCCGTCAATCACAAAATCGGCAACTGAATGCTCAGAGCCTTGTAAGAAAGTTGTAGTTCAATCGTCATTTAATACATTAAAGTATGAAATGAAATACCCATGGCTCTATTTTAGCTCGGCCAAAAATGTTGCTGTAACTTGTGTTTTGGCAGTGTTTGTTTTGCATGTGTTTATATAAAGAAAATTGTTAAACCACAGACTTATTTAAGCATGATTAATTCTTTTTTTTCCCCAAAATGAGCCGTTTCACGAAACAAAAATTCCCAAAATGGGCAATTTTGTCGATAAAAAATTCCCAATTTGGTCAGACTCCTTTTCCCAAAGTAGGCAGAAAAAACCCTGTGATTGGTCAAAAACTAGGTCACTAGGTCAAAAAGAAAGAAAAACCTTGTAAACACTGTAGAAGTCACATTTCATGCCCAATCTTCATGTCAAAATGTTTGACTTAATGATATGTTGGTTGAGTTCAAAAGTGATTCTGGTCCGTTGAAAAACATGGCCGCCAGTGGGCGGGGCAGTTTCCCTTATTTTGCTATTGAGAAACCTTGTAAACACTCTAGAAGTCACAAGTTTTGCCCAATCATCATGAAAGTTGGTCAAATCATTGGTTTTATTGATAT
Organism: Dreissena polymorpha; assembly: GCF_020536995.1. Classification (NCBI taxonomy): domain Eukaryota; kingdom Metazoa; phylum Mollusca; class Bivalvia; order Myida; family Dreissenidae; genus Dreissena; species Dreissena polymorpha. Next base: position 15,393,348 of record NC_068368.1, on the reverse strand, counting down.
CTCGGACGAGTTCAAAAATGGTCGAGATCGGTTAAAAAAAAAAAGGCCGCCAGTGGGCAGGGCATTTTTCTCTATATGTATATAGTGAAAACATGTGAACACTCTAGAAGTCACATTTTTGGCCCAATTTTCATGAAATTTAGTCAAAATGTTTGCCTTAATGATATGTTGCTTGAGCTCAAAAGTTGCTCAGGTCCGTTGAAAAGCATGGCCGCCAGTGGGCGGGGCAGTTTTCCTTATTGGCTATAGAGAAACCTTGTAAACACTCTAGAAGTCACAATTTTTGCCCAATCATCATGAAAGTTGGTCAAAACATGTTTTATTGATATCTCGGGCGAGATTGAAAATGGTCCAGATCGGTAAAAAAACATGGCCGCCATTGGGCGGGGCATTTTTCTCTATATGTATATAGTGAAAACATGTGAACACTCTAGAAGTCACATTTTTGGCCCAATTTTCATGAAATTTGGTCAGAACATTTGTTTTCTCAATACAAGAGTTGAGTTCGAAAATGGTTCCAATCAGTTGCATAACATGGCTGCCGGGGGGGGGGGCAGTTTTCTTATATTTATATAGTAAAATAAGCTTGTGAACACTCTAGAAGTCACATTATTCGCCCAATCATCATGAAACTTGGCGAAAAGATTTGTTTTATATATCTCAGATGAGTTCGCAAATGGTCCCGATCGGTCAAAAAACATGGCCGCCAGGGGGGGGGGGGGCAGTTTTCCTTATGTGACCAGAGAGAAACCTTGAGATCGAACACTATAGAAGTCACATTTTTTGCCTAATCATTGTGAAACTTAGTCAATAGATTGGTTTGATTGATTTCTCGGACAATTTGAAAAATGGCTCAGATTGGTGAAACATACTTTTTAGCTCACCTGATTGCTCAGGTGAGGTTTTAGGATTGGTCTTTGTCCGCCGTCCGTCTGTCCACATTTGGTTCGTAAACACTCTAGCATTCACATTTCTCAAGCATTCTTTATCAAAGTTGCTGAAAGATCTCAGTCAAGTTTGATAATGAGCAAAATCACATAATAAATGCCATAATTATTGCCCTTAGATTGTCCAAATTTGCATTATATTATACAAAATCATTGTTAACACTCTAGAGGTCACAATTTTGTTTCAGATTTTATGAATCTTGGTCATTTTTATTTTTGTAAGCAAAGTTTGATGTTTGGTTAGGGGGATCAACTCAAAATATAGGTCACCAGGTCAAATCTTACGAAAATGAAAACACTCCATGCGCCAGAGTTTTGGTTCAATAATGATGAAACTTGACCAGGATGTTTGTCTGGACAATATCAAGGTAAAGTTTGACATTTGGTAAAGATTGAATGAACCGACTCCTTTCGGGTGAGTGAACTAGGGCCATCTTTGCCCTCTTGTTTTCCATATCCCTTTCTTCAGCTCTTTGTTATCCCCCCGAAGAAGGGCATATAGTGATCAGACTGTCAGTCCGGCTGTCCGCCCATCTGTCTGTCACACTTTGTGTTTAGGTTTCGAAAAAAGCTAATAACTTCTATGTCGCTTCAGATAGCAATTTCATATTTGGCATGCATGTGTATATGGACAAGGCCTTTCCATACGCACACAAATTTTGACCCCTGTGACCTTGACCTTGGGGTCCGCGTTTAGGTTTTGAAATCTGCATTTAGGTTTCGAAAAAAGCTCGTAACTTCTATCAAGCGTTTATAGGGGCATAAGTCATCCTATGGTGACACCTCTTGTTTCATTTTAATTTTGATTTTAAATGCTTCAATTGCATTTATGCTATTTTCAAGACAAGCTCTCCTGTGAATCGATTATTGTACATTCTGATGCTTTTTCTTGGTAACGGCTTTTATCGTTATAAAACAATTGCTTAGTGCACATGTACTCAACTGTCCAATATGAAAAAATTACAGGCTGTTTGGATCCAATACCGTAATATATTGGACAGTCACGTGGTACATATGAAGAATGCCGATTGGATGAATTAATTGGATATAGAATAATTTAATTTATTTTTTTCTACAAATTACAATGATTTGAACATGTATCGTAAAACTTGTCAAAAATGTAAATGATTAAAAAGAGCAAGAGAACATACATGAAACACAAGATATGTTTACACCTGTATATCACCAAACAATAGATATTCACACTTAAACTGTCAAATTCCCTAGTAATGGTCAGTCTCTTATCAATTAAAATTGAGCCATTATACAATAAGCACATTGGCCGCCACATTTGAATGTCAAGAAAACGCTCTAAACCAAAATGGAAGGTCGGAGAAAAAAACGGGAGCCAAGACCCACCCACGTTATATTGTATTCAGGGTTATAACAGAGCCCGTTATACTAGAGTTACAGTGTATTTAAACTTCTGTGTGTTTTTTTCTTAACAATGCACTTATTTTTGCTTAAAAATTTAATTATTTTGTTTCAGAGAAAATGAAGAAAAAGCCATGGATGCATTTGATGTCAGTTTTGGGGATGAGCTAATTCCAGTAAGTATGGGCTTGTTTTGAAATAAAATAGCCTCATCTTGGCTTAATGCGTGTGCTTAAGTATCATCCCAGATAAGCCTGCACAGTCTGAATATGCTCATCAAGGATGACACTCCACCTCAGCTGTATTGTCTGTAAGAAGAGACTTAATATAAATGGAAAATACCTAAAAAGTCAAAACTGAAGTTCCTTATTAGCATGGGTGGACTGCACAGGCTTATCAGGGACAAAAATGTACGTACATGCAGTAAGCCCTGTGTTCCCAGAGCGCGGCATAAAGGATGTTAATCTGCAGGAGCCCTTTACCACTTGGCACCTACAATTAGTGCTGGACACGTTATCACAGATTAAATGTTCTGTAAATAAAACTACTAGAAGGCAATGTGTGGGCACCTCAGGTGAACATGTTTGTTTATATCCCTGACAAGCGTGTGCTTGACAGACTTTCGCTTAAAGTGGTTAGCTTATAAATTCATTATTGTCAATAAAATAAAAAGAGCTATTGTATTGTAACTTCATACATAGATATCTTATTATGAGAACTTGCCTATGATTCTTGTCAAGGTCACAATTGTTTAAATCTTTACCACTTAGATACGGTATTTTGACACATTTGTAGTACCTTTGAAAGTTAAAGTTAATTAAATACCTTTCTTACTAAATTCAAGTTTTAAAGGCTTCATTTTCAATCCTTAGTTACTGATGAGCAGCAAACAGCATTACACCTGAACAGACTGTGAGTTACTCACAGGCTGTTTGGGTTTTATGCTGTTCGCACAAACCAATTTTTATTTTGCCTCTGATTGGGAAAAGGTTAAACATATTTGACATGTTGTGTTCCACAGCAAGTGAAATCTCTCATTGAGAAAGCCACTGGAGACAAGATTGAAATCACTCGCAAATCCTCAAAGGACATCAGCAACACACGTCTCAACGAAATGAGCCCGAAATCTGCGAAACATGACCTCGCTGTCAGTAAGAAGCCTGAACGGTCACCTAGTAGTGGACAGCCAAGCCCAAGAGTGGACAATGAACAGTCCAGAGTGAAGGACACTTATTCTGAGTCAGCTCAAGTGAAGGACAAAGTTTCTGACTCATCTTTAGTAAAGGCGAACGTTTCTTACTTGCCGGTAACGAAGGAAAGTAGAACAAACGATGGTGATCGAAGACAACAGATCTCCGTAAGAAATCAGATTAGTTCGGAAAACTCTGGCCCCCTCCGGTCTGCCAGTCCAAAAAGACGAGACAATACTGGGAGTGGTAAACAGCAGAGACCACCTGAAAAAGGTCTTTAATCTTTTATTAATAGCGCGGCGTTTTTCGGAGAAAACCTGAGGTATTGTCATAGCCAGCTAGTCGTGCCGTCTGCCGTCCGCGTCGTTCTAAACCTTAATATTGGCTCTAAAATCAAAGTGCTTCCACCTACAACTTTGAAACTTCATATGTAGATGCACCTTGATGAGTTCTACACGCCACGCCCATTTAAGGGTCACTGAGTCAAAGGTCAAGGTCACTGTGACCTCTAAATTATTCAAAACTGCACCCGTAGCCGAGCGTTGCACAGTTATGCAGTGCTCTTGTGTGAGTCTTATTTGGGACAACACTTTACGCTTTTTTAGCTCACCTGAGCACAACGTGCTCATGGTGAGCTATTGTGATCGCCTTTTGTCCGTTGTGCGTCGTGCGTCGTCAACATTTACCTTGTTAACACTCTAGAGGCCACATTTATTGTCCAATCTTCATGAAACTTACTCAGAACACGTGTCCCAATAATATCTTGGACAAGTTCGAAAATGGTTCCGGTTGATTGAAAAACATGGCCGCCAGGGGGCCTGGCAGTTTGCTAAAGTAAAACCTTGTTAACACTCAAGAAGTCATATTTATTGTCCGATCTTCATGAAACTTTGTCAGAACATGTGTTCCAATAATATCTTGGACGAGTTCGAAAATGGTTCTGGTTGGTTGAAAAACATGGCCGCCAGGGGGCGTGGCAGTTTTCCTTATATGGCTATAGTAAAACCTTGTTAACACTCTAGAAGTCACATTTTTAGTCCAATCTTCATGAAATTTGGTCAAACATGTGTCCCAATAATATCTTGGACGAGTTTGAAAATGGTTCCAGTTGAATGAAAAACATGGCCACCATGGGGCGGGGCAGTTTTTCTTATATGGCTTTATTGTATGGTAAAACTTTGTTAACACTCTAGAAGTCACATTTGAGGTCCAATGCTCATGAAACTTGGTCAGAATATTTGGACTAATAATATCTGGGCTAAGTTCAAAAATGGTTAAGATCAGTTAAAAAACATGGTTGCAAGGGGGCGTGGCATTTTTCCTGAAATGGCTATTTACTACAAAACCTTGTTAACACTGTAGAAGTCACATTTATTATCCAATCTTTATGAAACTTGATCTGAACATTTGTTCTAACAATAGCTTGAGTGAGTTTGAAAATGTTTATGGTTTGTTGAAAAACATGGCCGCCAGGGGGGGGGGGGGGGGGGCAATTGTCCTTATATGGCTTTAGTGAAAACTTGTTGACACTATATTAGCCACATTTATTGGCCAATCTTCATGAAACTTGGTCAGAACATTTGTCCCAATGATATTTTGCCAGAGATTGAAGCTGGGTCATATGAGCTCAAAAACTAGGTCACAAGGTCAAATATAAAAAAAACATGTTAAAAGTCAATTTTTTGGTCCAAAATAATTTTCATGAATCAGCTTGCATTTTTTTCAGAACAGTCTAGTTCCTTTGGCTTTCAGGTGAGCGCCAGAGGGCCCTCTTGTTTGTATTTTTTGTTTATTTGAATTCTCTTCTAAGCAAAAATCCAGTTTGGACAAAAAGTGTAATCCCTGATAACACACCACTTAAATAGGTTTGTTTGAAGAACACGCGTATAAATATTAAAAATACGTACAGATACTTCACGTGTGGCCGTTTGACTTTTATGTTTTAATTTCACTTCCATTCTTCTTTTGTTTTTCTGTTTTGTATCTATACATATATGATAAGCAATATGTAATACTGTAAAATAAGCCCCTTAAACTACGCTAACGTTCTCTGTGTGATGCAGCTATTATAAGAACTGCATGGAACAAGACATTAGCTATCTTTGATCTCATTCATTAAACTCATTACCTTTCACCAACTCCAACCACAATCAACGCCGTTTATCTTTTTATACGCCCGTATAAAATACGGGACGTATTATGTGAAACCCCGCGGCGGGCGGCGGGCGGCGGGCGGCGGGCGGCGGGCGGCGGGCGGCGGGCGGAAGGCATCACTTTGTCCGGACTCTAATTCAAATTGTATTCATCCGATCTTCACCAAACTTGGTCAGCAGTTGCATCTAGTTGATATCTAGGCCAAGTTCGAATATGGGTCATGCCGGGTCAAAAACTAGGTCATAGGGTCAATAAGTGCATTTTCAAAGGGGCCACTTTGTCCGGACTCTATTTCAAATTGTATTCATCCGATCTTCACCAAACTTGGTCAGCAGTTGCATCTAGTTGATATCTAGGCCAAGTTCGAATATGGGTCATGCCGGGTCAAAAACTAGGTCATAGGGTCAATAAGTGCATTTTCAAAGGCATCACTTTGTCCGGACTCTAATTCAAATTGTATTCATCCGATCTTCACCAAACTTGGTCAGCAGTTGCATCTAGTTGATATCTAGGCCAAGTTCGAATATGGGTCATGCCGGGTCAAAAACTAGGTCATAGGGTCAATAAGTGCATTTTCAAAGGGGCCACTTTGTCCGGACTCTATTTCAAATTGTATTCATCCGATCTTCACCAAACTTGGTCAGCAATTGCATCTAGTTGATATATAGGCCAAGTTCGAATATGGGTCATGCCGGGTCAAAAACTAGGTCATAGGGTCAATTAGTGCATTTTCAACGGCGCCACTTTGTCCGGACTCTAATTCAAATTGTATTCATCCGATCTTCACCAAACTTGGTCAGAAGTTGTATCTAGACAATATTTAGGTCATGTTCGAATATGGGTCATGCCGGGTCAAAAACTAGGTCACAGGGTCACTTAAACCATTTCAAGCATTCAGCATGGTGTCCGCTCTCTAATTGAAGTAATTTTCACCCGATCTTCACCAAACTTGGTCAGAAGTTGTGTCTAGACAATATCTACATGTTGGTCAAGTCCAAATATTGGTCATGCCAGGTTAAAAACTAGGTCACGAGGTCACTTACCGGTAGTGCATTTAAAGCATTTAGCATGGTGTCCGCTCTCTAATTGAAGTAGTTTTCATTAGATCTTCACCAACTTTGGTCAAAAGTTGTGTCTAGATGATATGTACATGTAGGTCAAGTTGAAATATGGGTCATGGTAAAGTTATCAAGTTGTCCAAAGCCTTAAAACGGGCGTATCTTGTGACAGTTTGGCACTCTTGTTAAAGATATTTCTTGTCACTTATGATAATTTATTTTTATGTAATTCAAAAGTTGAATTTCAGTTAGAAAAAAAAATGAAAAAATAAAAATTGCATCCAAAATATGCAAAGCCGATTATTTGCAAAGTAAAACATGGGTTGATTGCAATTGGCTTGCATTTACGGTGGGGTTGATCAGTGGTGCACATCAGACTGTTATAAATGAAACCTGAAAGAAAGCTTGCTTTATTCCCAGGCACTTCTCGATATGGGGATGGTGGACATCTGAAGAATGAGTATCGTAGCGGTCAGCCAATAGATCAAGGATGTTTTAACTGTGGTGACACTTCACATAGAAAGTCTGATTGCCCAAAACCGCATGGATGTAAGTGGTTTATTATATAGTGATGTTCCTTGGTGTAGTGATTTTTAACCTTGCTATAGTGATATATAACCTTTCATGTGATAGGTCTAAATACTCTTAGCCTCATGGGTGTAGATGGCACACAATGGAAGGATTTTGCATGTTATATTGGTATTTAGCTAGGGGTTGCTTAGTGTTAAATGAGTGGTTTTGACAATGCTATAACAGTATTTAACCTATTGATGTCACTTAGTCAAGAGTATTCCAACCCTTATGGATGTAGGTGGGACAATTTGTAAAGATGTATACCAAATTGGTATACAATATACCTGGTATTAAACCTTGTTATAGCGGTGTTTAACCCTAATGATTTATTTATTTTTGTTTAGGTAATATTTTAACATTTTATTTGTATGATTTTCAATTACACAAGTAGAGTTCCATTTGAATAAACAAGCCCCCCCCCCAAAAAAAAGCAACAACAAAGTTGCTTATAATTTCCATATACACCATGTGAATTTATTTTTGTAGATAATAGCTAGACCTTAATACTCTCATGATGTTTAAATAACCATTTTTAGCTCGGCTGTTTTGGGAGAAAACTTGAGGTATTGTCATAGCCAGCTCGTCGTGTCTGTCCGCCGTCCGCTGTCCGCGTCGTGCTAAAATCTTAACATTTTGTTTTCCTTTTGAAAATTGGTTCTTAAATGAAGTGCTTCTACCTACAACATTGAAACTTCATATGTAGCTGTACCTTGATGTGATCTACACGCCACATCCATTTTTGGTTTACTAGGTCAAAGGTCAAGGTCACTGTGACCTCTCAATTTTTTTAAAAATTCTGACAAGCTTTCGCCAAAGCTGCACCTGCAGCCGAGCGTTGGCACTGGTTATGAGTTGCTCTTGTTTAATTATTAATATTTGGTAAAGAAAAAATTCTGATTGTGTATTTTTATGCTACCCGGATAACTTATAGCAAGATGGGGTAACTCTGGTAAGTGTTTTCTTATTTGTTTCCCATACCTGTTTAGACGCGTATATCAATGTTTACATTTCCAACTTTCAAACCAATATTTTGTGACCGACTTCCAGTATTTAGGGTTTTTTTTCAATTGGTTGGTACTTATATTGCATCCAATTGTATTCACGTTATATGCATGTCCCTTGACGGGGCATATCCTGGGGAAACCTGTGGCAGATCCCCCAGTGATAGTTAATAGTTTGAGCTCTCTTCGTTGTACATCATCAAATATTCACTTAATTTTCAGGAAATGTTTGTTGACATGAAATATAGGCTCAATAACAAGTCAATTATATTATTAAACTAGTATTAAGTTCTTATTGCATAATACATCATATGTATTATATGTGTATCTGGGAGAGGAACAAGATGATAGCTTTGTATTCCAATCCAATTGCATGTTGTATGCAAATAAATATTAGCCCTGTCTGGTTAAATGTGGATTAAAGCATGTGTGTAAAGTGTGGATCCAGTTTAGCCTGTGCTGCCTCCACAGGTGAAATGAAGGATGTGACTTTTCACTTTGATTGTATTTTTTATGCCCCCAGATCAAATGATAGGGGGCCAGGGCTCAACATTAACTTTTGAAGCCACTTGTCCGATCGGACAAGTAGACCAAAATTCAACTTGTCCTGACCAAAAAGCAACTTGTCCTGATCATTATATCTTATTCTGCTCAGTACTTTGCAAAATAATGAAATAATGCAAAATGCTCAAATTATAAAGACTTTAATCGTTAAAATACATGTTAACATAATTGTAGGCCATTTCAATACCTTAAGGTATTTTTTTAAGTGTCCTGTGATTTTGAAGACGAAAAACCAAAGGAAAGCAGATTAGACTTTTTTAAGCAGACTAGATTGTACTAACGAAAACAAACCACAAATGGGAATGATGTCGTAAAATCATTCTATACATAGAGATGACGTCGTTAATTGTCTGTAAGATCGGTGTGTAACGGTGTCGTAAAATGCATATTCTTTACAAGGGAGAATATTTTTGTTATCTTGGCAAAGAAAAATGTTAAGGGTTGCTTCCCTTGTGAACAGTGCGGTGTAGTAGTACATGGAACTATCGGAATATCTCACGCTTTGTCGTTTAAACGTAAACAAAATATAATTGAAAAGGTTGTGTGGTATCTCCACAGATTATTAAATGACGGATTTCAAGGCATTTTTTTTCTAAGTAATTAAATTATAACGACCACTTGTCCCGTCGGACTAGCAAATTCTTTATTTACTTGTCCAGACCAGCAATTTGGTTGTCCCGGACAGTCGGACTACCGTTAATGTCGAGCCCTGGGGGCTATATTGTTTTTGGCCTGTCTGTCATTCTGTCCCAAAACTTTAACCTTAAGTTGGTTGAAGTTTAACTTTAACTTATAACTTTTGCAATATTGAAGATAGCAACTTGATATTTGGCATGCATGAGTATCTCATGGAGCTGCACATTTTGAGTGATGAAAGGTCAATTTCATCCTTCAAGGTCAAAGGTCAAGTCTTCAAAGCGGCGTCCAAATTTTAACCTTGGTCATAACTTTTGCAATATTGAAGATAGCAACTTGATATTTGGCATGCATGTGTATCTCATGGAGTTGCACATTTTGAGTAGTGAAAGGTCAAGGTCATCCTTCAATGTCAAAGGTCAAATATTTGGATTCAAGCGAGGCAATAGGGGGCATTGTGTTTCTGACAAACACATCTCTTGTTTCTTTAAAGGAAGTCTCATCTCAATGAAAATCTAGTCAAGGTGGAAAGTGTCAACCCTGTTAAGGCTGTGAATACTGATAGGCTAATCTGGGACACCACTTTACGTGTATGCATTAAGCCCCATTGTCCAGGCTAATCTGGGACACCACTTTACGTGTATGCATTAAGCCCCATTGTCCAGGCTAATCTGGGACACCACTTTACGTTTATGCATTAAGCCCCATTGTCCAGGCTAATCTGGGATACCACTTTACATTTATGCATTAAGCCCCATTGTCCAGGCTAATCTGGGACACCACTTTACGTGTATGCATTAAGCCCCATTGTCCAGGCTAATCTGGGACACCACTTTACGTTTATGCATTAAGCCCCATTGTCCAGGCTAATCTGGGATACCACTTTACATTTATGCATTAAGCCCCATTGTCCAGGCTAATCTGGGACACCACTTTACGTGTATGCATTAAGCCCCATTGTCCAGGCTAGTCTGGGATACCACTTTACGTTTATGCATTAAGCCCCATTGTCCAGGCTAATCTGGGATACCACTTTACATTTATGCATTAAGCCCCATTGTCCAGGCTAGTCTGGGACACCACTTTACGTTTATGCATTAAGCCCCATTGTCCAGGCTAGTCTGGGACACCACTTTACGTTTATACATTAAGCCCCATTGTCCAGGCTAGTCTGGGACACCACTTTACGTTTATACATTAAGCCCCATTGTCCAGGCTAGTCTGGGACACCACTTTACGTTTATGCATTAAGCCCCATTGTCCAGGCTTATCTGGGATACCACTTTACATTTATGCATTAAGCCCCATTGTCCAGGCTAATCTGGGAACACTAGAACATATCATTTTGAAATCCCTGATCTTTATTTTTTGTCACCATATTATACCTTGGTAATTGATAATCCAAAGTTGATTGCATAATTATAAATCAAATCATGTTAAGATTGAAAATCTTTTTTCATTATGGTTATTGGTCAATAACTCTTTGTCATTCTAATGCATGGTTTTTAAACACTTGGGCAAATTCCATTGTGCCTTCATCCCTATACATGTACATAACAAACTGTTGTCTATTGACTGGTAAACAACAGTTAACAGAAAATTATTTCATTATAACTGTGCATAGTTGAAGGTGTTACAACTCCTTAAATTATGGTAGTATTGTTATCTGGTGAAAATCAGAAAATTGCCACGAAATTAAACTTATGATTTTGAGGCCACCATGTTTTGTTTGCATCAATGATATTTTAATTATAATTGATACAGCACAAAGTCATTAGAAATATTGTCGGTACATGTTATGCAATTAGAAACCTTCACATATTGAATTATCTGTTTGCATCTAGTCAATTATTTAAGCCTCAAAAGCATCGATTACAAAAATATAAGCAAATAGGTAGGAGTTGTTTGTTGCATGCTTTGTTGTTAATGTTAATTGGTCCTGCATGTTTTCTGCATATTATAGCCATGCTTGGTTTTTTCTCAGTTACTTGTACCTATGTGCTGATATAATTATTAAAGCCTTGTTCTTGGACAACAGGGCTTAATGCATGTGTATACAGTCTGTGCAGGCTAATCAGGGACAACACCTGCTTTTATCGAATTTTTCATTTAAATGAAGTCTCCTTTAAGCGAAAATTCAGTTTAGGCAGAAAGTTTTTCACTGATAAACCTGTGCCAGCTGTACCCCCCCCCCCCCCCCAAAATTACAGCCTCTTGCAGGCTGTTGCTTAAATGCAAAAAGTCAAAAGGGCTGTTTTCCTTTTGCAAAAAAGACACATTTCCCCCAAATCTTACCAAAATTTTCCCAATAATATAAAGTTTTCAATAAACTCAATAATTGATTTATTGGCAGAGTACAGCAATTTAATTTCCTTGCACTTTATAATACATTTTTTAGAAAGCACTTTAGCATGCACTGATAAACAATTAGTCAATAATGTTTAATTGTTACCAATTTCATGGTTTATGCGTTTTTCCCATTCAAAAAGGCACAAGCTGTAAAATAAAATAAAAATCACCGACATTAAGCCAAGTTTTCACAGAACAAGGCTCATTTTATCCCCAATTTCATAGTGTTAAGTTCATTTGTATAATTCATATAGTACATGTTTAGTTGTTTCAAACATCAAATTAATGTTTGAGACTTTATAATAAGAAAGAATCCGTTTTAATTTGTACAACATGATTTTATGCAAAAACAATCAAATTTGACATCTCTGTGGTAGCTACACTGTTATGTAAATAAACATTTTCTTCTTGTATTTTTCAGGTTGTAATATATGTGGAGACACCAGTCATAAAAGAGTTCAATGTCCAAATAGTAAGTTTGAAAAGTCTTTGTCAAGAAATCTGTAATTAACCCATTTGTGCCTAGCGTCTAGAAAAAAGGCCTTGGCAAACAGGGTAGACCCAGATGAGGCGCCGCATGATGCAGCGTCTCATCAGGGTCTGCGCTGTTTGCATAAAGGAATTTCTGTAAGAAATATTCTAAATATAGAAATAAATATGCTAGACATCCCTCATTTTGGAAATAAATGTAAAAGGATGGAAGAATCCACTAAGCATAAATGGGTTGAAGCCAGCATTTATCAACAAGTGGCCAGTTTCAAATGTCAGATGTCTCTGAATGACAGACATCCCAACATCCATAACACAATATGTGCAGCCATTACAGTAAAATTTGTGGACCGTTAATTGTTGATTTTGTGGGATCTGTTCAGGTTTAATGCTGTTTGTTGCTCATCAGGCCATTATGGTTGGAAATAAAGCCTTTAAAACTTAATTCTAGTAGAAAAGGTCTGAAATTAAATTATTATTTTTAAGGCACTATAAATTGCATATCTAAGTGGTAAAGGTTTAATTTTATAAAAAAACTAAAAACAGAACTCATTTTCGCCACAGAGAACAACCAAAAAGAAAACCGAGAACCGCCAGCGAAATCTTCAGACATTTCCCAAACTGTTTCCAAGGAGACAAAAATAGGTCAAACGTCTACTACATCACCACCAGGGATTGCATCATCATCGTCAGTGAGCAAACGAGGGTCCCCACCTCCTAAGAAGCATCTCTCAATGTTGTCTCTGCCCTTGAATGAACCTGTTAAGGTATGGAATAAATATTTTGGGTTTCATAACCTTGCTACTGGTTCAGAGGTGTTTATGTTATATAAAACAAATAATTTTCCCAATATAAAAATAATTGATGCTAAAATTCCCAATTTCAAGGATGGACAAATGATTTGATTGATGACATATGAATCATTCTCTGTAAATATGAGATAAAATATAAATCCAGAAATTTTCTGAATCAGTAAATGATGGCTATGAAAGAACAAATTTTAATTTCTACTGTGACCCAATTACTGTTATAACATCAGCTACAAGAAAGCCCCTCTTTGATTCTTCAAGAAGGGTATTATCAGGTTATCAACCGATTCTAAGTCTAAAATAAAGAATATTCTTAAGCGGCCCATCCACACACAATATCATTGTCAATTTTATTGTCAATAATGAAGATTGACAATAAAATTGATAGTGAATGGATGATATTGAAGACACTGTCAATTTATTGATGAAAATCAGAGATCTCAAATATTTATTGACGCATTGTCAATTTTCTTGTTTGAATGATGACCGAAGTACAAATGAACAAAATATTGATAATATTTGTGTACACTTGAGGGCAAAAAATGTTATGTCAATATTATTGAGTCGATAAAATTGACAATCATATTGTGTTTGGATGGGCCGCTTAAAACTGTAATTTTTAAGACCTAACGATTGAAGTCTAGAATTGCATTTAACCCTTCCCCCATAAGAAGCAAAGTGAAAATGGCTATGTGCAAACAGCATAAAACTAAAACAGCCTGCTAGTCACTCGCAGTCTGTTCAGGTTTTATGCTGTTTGCTGCTCATCAGTATCTAAGGGTTGAAAATAAAGCCTTAGAAACTTAAATCTAGTAAAAAAGGTCTTTAATTAAATTAAACTTTCTGGGGGACTACAAATGCATCAAAATACATATCTAAGTGGTAATGAGTTCCTTTTTAATTTAGTTTAATTTAGAGCTGTTTGTTAGTGACATACCACCATATTTAGCCTGTACAATACTCTCACACTTTAGTTAGTTTTCTTCTGTCAAAGTTTTTGATATTCTTAAGTCTAATATTTGTTGGCAAATACGGGCCCAGATAGTTAACATCTTTTACCTTTATTATTTCAGGTGGTAATAACAGAATTTGAGAATCCTGTCAGTATTTGGGTGCAGCTCGTTTCTGATCAAACTCTGGAGGACATGTCCACATTGATCCAGGGGCTCACTAAGGTAAAGGTGCGTTGCAAAACAGACCTTTTTCAGCCATATCTATGGTACTGTTCAACAGACCCATTCCTCACACAAAATGTTAAAAATTGTCCCAATTTGAAAAATATTTTTTTTTATTTTTTTTTTTTAATAATTTCTACTGATTAAGATATCTCATATTTATTTTTATTTCATCTAAACAAGTGTATAATTAAAATTTATTTTATTTTGATCATGTTATTTGAATTATTATTTGCATATAATGTAGTTATTGTATAAATTTTTCAAAAATTAGTGGACTTTTTGCTCAAAAAAATTCCCCAATCCCAAAATTGTTTTTTCCCCAAAATGGCCAGAAAAAGGACTGCAAAAGCAATCATCTTTGAGAAATGTTTTAACATATACCAACTATGATATAATTTTACATTTTACAAAGTAAAATTTTACTTTGTAAGACCATAGAGTTTTATAAAGTGTATAACTAAATTTTTAAGTCATGTCTTCTAAGCGAGTTGCTATTCTTGCTACCTACAGGTATGTGTCAATAAAGCAATACAACTGGTCAATAAGTAATTTCTTATGAAGATTAATTGAAACTACACCCCTGTGCCAGTATTGACAAAGCTACATAAGGAAAACATAAGAAAATTCTTTAAATTCATGAAATTCAACAAGGATCTTGCGTGCTTTGTTAGTTTAACGTATTTTAAGATTATTATGTTTTAAACAAGTAAAATTGCTTCACTGATTGATATGACAATCTTTTGCAAGCTGAAAACATCAAATTTCTCATAGATAAAATTTATCAGAAAATTTTCCTTAAGTACAAGTTTAGATATTCACCTTAATTACAACTTAAGATTCCCCTAAGCAGCTTTGTGAATACTGGGGCTGAACTCTCTTCATTCAGCAGTACACGGACAGCATATGTGACGTCAACTCAGTCATGGTGGGAGAGATGTACGCAGGCAAGTTCAGTCAGGACATGCAGTGGTATCGGGTACAGGTCAGTCATTCCTTTCAATCAGTTAAAACATTTGTTAACATTTATATGAGCCTTTCCCTGGGAAAACGAGGCTTAATGCATGTGCTCTATAATCAGCAACAAGACTTTCCACCTTAACTGGCTTTCATTTAGCAAAGACTTACTTTAAACAAAAAGTTTAATAAAAGCGGAAAGTGTCTTCCCTGACAAGCACAGGCTTATTTTGGATGACATTCTATGCACATGAATTAAGCCTGGTTTTCTTAGAACAAGGCAGGATCCTGGTGTCCCATAAAATGTGCTGGGCTCCTAGATGCCCTTTGTTCAAGAAGATTTAAAAGAATTTGTGTAGGGGCTTGTTTTAGGATTGGAAATTATTAGGTGCAAACTAGTCAATGGACATATGTGGCGTGCTATAGATTCTGTGATGAAACTAATCAGACCTCTCTTATGCAAGCATTGAAGGAACAAGTGCAGGCAACCATGGTAAAAAATTGTATGAGTATATATATATATATATACTGTGAAACCATTTATTTTCGACAGCACAAAATTTCGTCATTTGTATAAAAATGACGATTTCGTCAGCACTTAAATTCGCCGATTTCTGATTTTGAATTTTAAAAAAATGCGTCAGTCAATATCCGATTTGTGTGTAATACATATTCGCGATCAATCGCAGTTGCGAAAAATCGTGGTACGAATGCGGGAACACACTTGAGAATCACTGCAGGAGGTGGCGCCTGTTTATCACATGCCAATTAACTAGTCTTTTGTTATCAAGGGACAGTAATGGACCCTCTTAATGTATGCCATTAACACGTTCATTGTTATGATTGGCGGACAAGTGGGAGCGAATAACCGTTAACGAGTGTTTGTAACAACGAAGACAATTGCCAATTGGGTATGTGTTCTAGTTGGTATGATTTTTATTGAAATGCTGTCAATACCGTTTTAAAACTCTTTGTGTTATACGAAAGAGGTTCCAGTTTGTTAAGTGTGTTTTTTTTCAAATAAAATGCTTTTTTATTCTGATATCAACATTAAAATTAGAAACTCTATGTGTGTGTTTGTTCTTAAAAAGTAAACTACCGGTATATAAATCAATAATGTAAATAATTTAAAAATAAATAAATTGATACATATAAAATAGTAATAAGTGTGGTTAAACGCAAACAATCAAACAACAAACAGCAGTTTAAATATTCTTTATTAATTTGTGATAAATACGCATGTTGATAACACATCGTCATCTTTTCATTTGGTTTATTGTCTTTCATCGGCATTCGCTGCGTGATGGCTAATATGCAACACCCCTGAAAAACACAATGCACCTAATGGGTAATAAAGTTATAAACAATTAGCGCTAATTCATTACCATTCTACATAAACGAAGTCAACCCATTCGATACAGCTGTAATGCACACGCGTTTTAAAGAAGTGTCACGTGTCAGTTAAGTACCTTGTGTAATCTACATCCCTTTGTGTCAAAACCGGATTAATCTTGAT
Source organism: Dreissena polymorpha (assembly GCF_020536995.1). Classification (NCBI taxonomy): domain Eukaryota; kingdom Metazoa; phylum Mollusca; class Bivalvia; order Myida; family Dreissenidae; genus Dreissena; species Dreissena polymorpha. The sequence goes on along the minus strand of NC_068368.1, from coordinate 15,376,556 downwards.
TACGAAACAGCAGTGAATGTGTGCATGGATTATGTTGGAATTTAATGCCTCATGTCTACGGTATAGTTTTAAATATTGTTCAACTTGGTGTTTGTTTTTGTTCAAACATAGAGCATGATTGTTCGTTAGGATCTTAAATTCGCCGATCGGTCGACTGACGAAATTTATGAAAATTAATGCCTGACGATTAATAATGGTTTCACAGTATATAGATGCATGCTGGGGTCAAAATGTAAGTCAGTAATCCTTATTAAATGTAGCTGCATTGTGTTTAAATTCAAAGTCAGATGTATCACTGAAGAGTTTGTTTAACCAGGCACGCTCGGTTTTTTAACCTTTCTAGAAAATAGTGTTTTTTTCAGCATTTTAGGAATGGGATTAGGCCCGTTGAATTGGTTAAAATGTTGTATTGAATAAAATTGGGAAAATGTAGTATTTTATTGTTTGCTTTAAACAAACTTAAAAATTGAGAATTAGTCTGTTTAATAAAATATTTTCCAGTATTCAACTGAATGAGTTAAATAGGAAAAATTAACTTAATTAACATATGTATTAACTTATTTTTCTGTTCACTGGGAATTTTAGGCAGTCATTTAGTGACAATATATACTTTATACATTGGACATGGGGCTAAATAACTGGTTCAACTTTGACAAAAAACAACACACGTACAAAGAAAATATTGGTACCATGCATGTTTGATTGCATTAAATGCCTAATGCTTTTTGACACACTCGAGTCTGCTTGTAGGGAAGAACTAGTGTTTGGTGTCTTTCCGAACAATAAGTAAAGGTATCAAACACCCAACTTATTTATTGGTAACCTCTAATCACTTATTTGATTGCCATTTGAGTTTTATATCTGTAATTTGTATGCCCCCGAAGGAGGGCACATAGTGATCGGACTGTCCGTCTGTCTGTCCGTCACACTTTGCATTTTGGTTTCGAAAAAGATGGCGATTTCATATTTGGCATGCATGTGAATATGGACAAGGCCTTTCCATATGCACAAAAATTTTGACCCCTGTGACCTTGACCTTGAACTTGGGATAAGTGTTTAGGTTTCGAAATCTGCGTTTAGCTTTCGAAAAAAAAGCTCATACATTCTATCAAGCGTTTATGGGGGGCATAATTCATGCTATGGTGACAGCTCTTGTTATTCAATAAGTGAGATGTGCTCTTGGAAAACAGGGCTTAATGCATGTGCGTTAAGCCTTGCCAGGGATTGTATTTTGATTTTGAAGATGATTCTTTTAACAGAAAGTACCATAAAAAAGGAAAGTGTCGTCCCTGATAAGCCTATGTACCCTACACAGGCTTATCAGGGACAACGCTTTATGCACATGCATTAAATTCAGTTTTCTCAAAGCAAGACTCAATTTGTTTGTCATTTTAGTAATTGATCTGTAATTTCTTTTTATTGAGCAATAAAAAAAAGCCCCAATTTGCTTGCCGCAGGTCCAGAAAGTGCATGGGGACCAGGTCAGTGTTCACTTTGTGGATTTCGGTAACAGCGAGATCACCAGTACAAGTCAACTGAGGCAACTGTCTGCGGACTTATTGCAATTTGCAGCCCAGGTAGGTGATTTCTATCCTTCAACCATAGGAAGCAAATTATACATGGCTTTTGCAACCAGCATAAAACCAGAACAGCCTGCGAGTAACTCACAGTCTGTTCAGGTTTTATGCTGTTTGCTTCTCATCAGTATCTTAGGGTTGGAAATGAATAATTTACAACTTGATTCTAGTAAGAAAGGTCTTTAATTAAGTTTAACTTTCTAAGGGACAAAAAATGCATAAGAATAGGTATCTTAAGTTGTAAAGAGATATCTATATAAGAGTAAAATATTTATTCGCTGGCTTTTCAGATTTGCTGCTCATCAGTAACTAAGGTTTGGATTGAAACCCTTTAAAAACTGAATCTATTAAAATGAAGGTCTTAGATTTAATTTAAATTTTTTAAGGACTGCAGCTTGGTAAAAATGCATATTTGAGAGGTAAACGGTTAAATCGGGATTATTTGTAAAAATTATCACAACAAATATTTATATATAGCTTACAGAATTGTGCGTGTCAAAATCTTTGCTATGATAGAAAAATTAAGAATGAAATTCATTTCAGAAAGCATGCACATTTTATCTTCGGTTATTTCATGATTTACTACTTTTATAAATATTTCTTTAGTATGTATTTAATGTACCCAAAACCTATTCTTTAATTTTGATTTAGAGAGATTTTTCGTAGCAATTATGTAGCTAAATAATGTAATTCCGTGATTTTGAGCATTTTGTCAACAGGTCAAATGTCAAGGTCATAGGGGCTTGTATTTCAAAGTGTCAGACATGTAAAAACCAATAATTAACATCCCTTGATATTGTAAACTAGTTTGGATCATTATACAAAATGACAGTACATTTTCTGATTGTACGGCCCAAGTAGGGTGACATATAGTAGTTGCTATGTCTGTCCATCTGTCCGTCAGGTATTTGTGTCTGTATTTAGTTTTGGTGCTTGCCTCTACTTATATGACTTGCAGATCAAGTTTGAGTTGGCCTTTGGTCCATGGATTTTCTTATGAAGTTATGCGCCTCTTTTTATGGGCCTCTGACTTTTCCAGATTAAAAAAAAAAGCTTTCAGATACTGAATTTAATTTTGGTGTGTGAGTCAACCTTCATGAATCACAGATCAAAGTCAATATTTGTTCCAGTCCATTGATTTTTGAGGAGGCTACAGGCCTTGGACTTAACAATTTTCTCTTAAATAAATGCTGTGCGGCTTCTAAGTGCAGTTTCACAAACACAGCTCTTGTTAGATGTATTATAGTTATCACTTCAGGAAATGCATTCAAGTTTGAACTCGCTGCCAAAGGCAACATAAGGTTTTCAAAAAAAAATGTACCATCCATTTTAAATCGAGATCAATTTAATCTTATTTAAAAAGAGGATAGCATACACTTGAATTACACATACAGCTCTTGTTTCAATTTTATCAATATGGGATTTTCCTTGGAAAACAGGGCTTAATGCATGCATAAAAAAATGTCATTCTCGAACAGCCACTATCCGCTTATATGAAGTTTTCATCATCCACTGCCAAAGGCAGAGGGATATAGATTTGGAAATGTCCGTTGGTCCGTCTGTCACAAAATGTTCAGGGCTATATCTCAATAACTATATTATATATAAAATATAATTTCATAGGTGTTTATATAGCAATGAGGAGAAATGCCATGCTTTAGAACCATAACCCTACACCTTCTTAAATAAGAGTTATTGCCCTTTGTGTTGTTTTTCGTGTGATGTAACTTTTTAGGGCTATATCACGGGTGTGTAGAAGTGCAATCGAAAAAAGTGCCATGCCTATTAACCTTAATCCTACACTTTCATAAATTAGAGTCATTGCCTTTTGTTATTTCATATGATGCAAGGGCTATATCTCAGATACAATACAAGATTTCAACATGAAACTTAACAGGTGTAAATATATCAATGAGGAAAATTGTGTTGCACAAGAATCGTAGCCCTACACTTTCTAAAATAAGAGTTGTTGCCCTTGGCTGTTTTTTGTACGATGTAACTTTGTCTCAGATTTGCTACGTGATTTCAATATGTAGTTTTATGGGTGTATAAATACCAATTTGTAGAATTGCAATGCATAAAAACAATTATTCTAAACTTAATTACTTTTAGTTTAGTTTAAACGTATTGATTTTAGCTTGATTGCATCGAAAGCCTCAGGCTTATTGAAACGCTCTCAAGTCTGTTTCTTGGGCAACCAGTACTTGTTGTCTTTTGAGGAGATCTAAAGAACGCTCCCACCGTGGAGATCGAACCCGTGACCTCCAGGTTGCTAGGCGGACACCATATCCATTACACCACGGCAATTTAATAACTTTTGTTTTTGGATTTTTCTGTATATTCAATGATTTGCTCCTAAACATACAAATGTTATTTTAAGGAAATTTATTTGAAACGAAAATCCAGTCTATGCAAAAAATGTCGTCCCTGATTAGCCTGAGCAAACTGCACACACTTATCTCTGACGACAATTCATGCACATTTGTTAAACCCTGTTTTCTAAGAGTCCCACTCCCATTATTTTTCAATTCATACACTGCTATCATCTATTGAAATAGTTTTCAATTTATTGAAAGGGGGTGGATATTGCATACATGTTATACAAATAAAAACAGCTCTTTTTGAATGTTTGATCTATAATATTTTTCAGGCCATCCACTGCTCTCTACAAGGTATCGGGGCCCCAGATGGTAGCTGGAAGGGACCCTCCAGTCTGTATCAGACCCTGGTACCCATCAACCGGGAGTACACGGCCGTATGCAGCTCGATCACGGACACCAAGCTTCACAGCGTTGTCATGACGACTGCAGAGGGGGCCGATGTTTCCAGGATCTTAATGACCGAGGGATTGGCTGTGATGATTGGCAGTAGTGATGGGGATGGAGAGTACGTTTAACTATTTGCTTCAATTTCATAAATTTTACAGGCCCCGATTGGAAAATCTCAGGATATTTCTTCCAAGGGACTTCCATATTTTTTAAAGAAGTACAATATTTTGTTTGAAAGAGCTGTTTAGGGAAATCACCAGGACGTTACTTAAGGCCTGTAGTCGGCAAGAACAAAATTTTAGTAAATAAAAACTGTTTTTTATGCCCCCAAAGGAGGGCATATAGTGATCAGACCGTTCGTCCGTCTGTCTGTCTTTCAGTCACACTTTGCATTTGGGTTTCGCACTTAGGTTTCGAAAAATGCTCATAACTTCTATGTTGCTTCAGATAGCAACTTGATGTTTGGCATGCATGTGTATCTCATGGAGCTGAATGGGGCATTGTGTTTCTGACAAACACATCTCTTGTTTTATTCTTGTTAAAAACTTGGTTAAATTTAAGTGAAGCCCATTAGCTAGTTCATGTTTGGTACAGTTTTCACAGGTTATCTTGGTCCTGTTTTATATGAGTTTAAATCTGTTTTAGGAGTTTAAATGAATACTATAACTGAACTAGAGTATTTGTAGATGTTATTGCAAAGTTATATGATTCTTCTTAGAAGGCATCTCATCATAAATTAGTCTCCCAATATTTAGAAAATTGGGGCCATAAGTTCTGCATGAGATGTCTCCTAAGCTTGTGGTTTGTGAATTCATAATTTTTGTTTTTATGCTTCCTCTGCAGAATTACTGATTTTAATGGCATTAATACTATAAAATGTATTTGTGCTTCAAAGAATGTAGTTTATTCAGACTTTCTTATAATCCCCTGTCCTAGACTGAGGGATATAGTTTGGCATGGTCCGTCCATCTGTCACACATTTTATAGGGATATATTTCCGAATCTATATAAGATTTTAACATGAAATTGCATGGGTATATAGAGCTATGAGGAGTAGTGCCATGCACAAGAACCATAACCCTACACTTTCTTAAATAAGCGTCGTGGCCTTTTTGTTGTTTTTGTATGATATATATGTTTTTAGGGCTATATCTCAGATAGGATACAAGATTTCAACATCATGGGTGTATAGATATCAACGAGGAGTATTGCAATGCATCAAATCATTACCCTACGTTTTGTCATTTTACAGTTATTTCCCTGTATTATGCATATGCATGTTGGTCTGTCAAGAAAGAAAATAAGGCTTATTTTGCCCTTTGTTTTATACATGCTTTTCTTGGTCTGCTGTAAGGTGCAACTTATATTAGAACTGATTTTATAAGTTTCGTGACAGGCCTTTTCCACCCTATGCCAGGGGTCTGAATATCGGCCCCATTCCCAATGCAAATCTGGTTGTTTTTTTCCCCAATTGAAAAAAAACCAATTCCAAAAAAAAAAAACAACAAATTTCTTTAAATATATAAGTTAACCTGATCCAGTGTAGAAAATAGAAAAATATTGCATAATTAAATTATCTGTTGCCTTGAATTTGTTTTTAAAACAGTAAAATATGTTAAATTGATTATTTAAGACTTGCCTTATTTCCCCCAAAATCCGGCGTTTCATGCGATTTTTTTTCCCCTCAAAAAAGCCAGGCCCTTTCCCCAAAATCAGATAAAAAGCCCTGCACTTATCACACATGTTCATAAGATTTTGTAAAATTTTAATAATACGTTATCAAAATAGTCGTTATTTGCCAGAAAATGGTTTCATTGAAATATAAGAAACACTATATTTGCATGTGATTATTTTTAGCTCATCTATTTTTTGAAAAAAAGTATTAAAGCTATTGCGTTCATACTAGCAACACTTACTTACTATCGTAAGGGGACTGTGCAGGCAAAGTTATGTAACTCCGACTGGCATTTTAACAGAATTATGGGCCCTTTATACTTGAAAATTTGGTTAAGTTTTGTGTTTTGGTCCACTTCACCCCTAAAGTATCATAGATATTGCTTTCATACTTGGAACACTCGCAAACTATCATAAGGGGACATTAAAGGACAAGTTGCTTAACTCTGGTTGTCATTTTTACGGAATTATGGCCCTTTTTTTTTACTAAGTAACTTTGAATATATGGTTGCATTTTGTGTTTAGATCCAATTTACTTTTAAAGTATCAAGGCTATTGCTTTTAAATTTCAAATACTTTCATGATATCATGAGGTTACTGTACCTGGCAAGTTGAATTTTACCTTGACCTTTGAATGACCTTGACTCTCAAGGTCAAATTATTAAATTTTGCTAAAATTGCCATAACTTCTTTATTTATGATTCGATTCGATTGATACTTTGACAAAACTACTCTCACCTGACATACCACAATAGACTCCACCCAAACCATGCCCCCCCCGAATAAAGAATATCTAATAAATGACCACCACACCCTCATACTATACCCCACCTCCACCCCAAACAAATAATTGTAATGCCCCCAGTAGGGTGGCATATAGCAGTTGAACTGTCGGTCAGTATGTCAGTCAGTCTGTCCGTCCCTCCGAAAAAAACTTTGACATTGGCCATAACTTTTTCACTTTTGAAGATAGCAACTTGATATTTGGCATGCATGTGTATCTCATGGAGCTGCACATTTTGAGTGGTGAAAGGTCAAGGTCATCCTTCAAGGTCAAATTGATGGTGTCTGTCCCTCTGATAACTTTAACATTGGCCATAACTTTTTCAATATTGAAGATAGCAACTTGATATTTGGCATGCATGTGTATCTCATGGAGCTGAACATTTTGAGTGGTGAATGGTGAAGATCATCCTTCAAGATCAAATGTCATATATATGGCGTCTGTTCCTCCGAAAACTTTAACATTGGCCTTAACTTTTTTAATATTGAAGATAGCAACTTGATATTTGGCATGCATGTATGTGTATCTCGTGAAGCTGCACATTTTGAGTGGTGGAAGTTCAAGGTCAAGGTCATCCTTCAAGGTCAATTTTTTTTTTTAAATGTCAAAGCAGCGTTCTCATGAAGCTGCACATTTTGAGTGGTGAAAGTTCAAGGTCAAGGTTATTTTTCAAGGTCAAGGACATCCTTCAAGATCAAAGGTAAAAAAAAATCAAAGCGGCGTTATCATAAAGCTACACATTTTGAGTGGTGGAAGTTCAAGGTCAAGGTCATCCTTCAAGGTCAAAGGTAAAAAAAAAAATTCAAAGCTGCGTTATCATGAAGCTGCAGATTTTTAGTGGTGGAAGTTAAAGGTTAAGGTCATCCTTCAAGGTCAAAACAAAATATAAAAAAATCAAAGCGATTTTCTCAAGAAGCTGCACATTTTGAGGTCAAGTCATCCTTCAAGGTCAAGGTCATCCTTCAAGGTAAAAGGTCAATTTATTTATTTTTAATATCAAAGCGGAGTTCTCATGAATCTGCACATTTTGATTGGTGGAAGTTCAAGGTCAAGGTCATCCTTCAAGGTTAAAGGTAAAACAACAACATCAAAGCGGCGTTATCATGAAGCTGCACATTTTGAGTTGTGGAAGTTAAAGGTCAAGGTCATCCTTCAAGGTCAAAAAAATATAAAATTTCAAAGCAGCATTCTCATGAAGCTGCACATTTTGAGTGGTGGAAGTTCAAGGTCAACGTCATTCTTCAAGGTCAAGGTCATCCATCAAGGTCAAAGGTAAAAAAAATATTCAAAGCGGCATTATCATGAAGCTACACATTTTTAGTAGTGAAAGTTCAAGGTCAAGGTCATCCTTCAAGGTCAAAGGTCAATTATATTTTTTAAAGGGGTGTTATCATGAATCTGCACATTTTGAGTGGTGGAAGTTAAAGGTCAAGGTCATCCTTCAAGGTAATTTTTTTAAATAAAATTTCAAAGCGGCGTTGTCATGAAGCTGCACATTTTGAGTGGTGGAAGTTCAAGGTCTAGGTCATCCTTCAAGGTCAAGGTCATCCTTCAAGGTCAAAGGTCAAAAATAAAATTAAATTCAAATCGGCATTCTCATGAAGCTGCACATTTTGAGTGGTGGAAGTTCAAGTCATTCTTCAAGGTAAAGGTCATTCTTCAAGGTCAAAGGTAAAAAAAAAATAATTTCAAAGCGGCGTTATCACGAAGCTGCACATTTTGCGTGGTGGAAGT